>NW_009953496.1:3508610-3535871 GCF_000747805.2 Chaetura pelagica | reverse complement strand
TGCCGGCACCAAGTGACAGGTCTGCGGCGTGGGTGGGGTGAGGAGAGCTCCTCGGCCTGGTGCTGGGCCTGTAGATGCAGCCCGGCTGGTCGGCGCGGCGTCCTTCCCCTCGCGAGCGGGTCACAGCGCTTCCTGGGAAGCGAACGGAGAGTCCTTCCTAGCGTGGGCTTTAACAAGTTACCCAAACCACCACCTGGGCCTTCTTTAGTCAACAGGAAAGCACATGGACGTGGCAGCCTCCTGACCCCCCTTGCCTACCTGTCAGACGTGGCCGCTGCCACCTGCAGAGGCTGCCCAGACCAAAGGGAACGTGGCACCGGTGAAAAGAACCAGCACAGGGCTGCCCAAACAAGCCTCAGGCCAGGACCTGTGGGTTTTAAGTTGACAATCACGTCCCAAATGTGATAGGATTTATTCCCTGAAGAGTTCGGGAGAGTTGTGCAACACAGTTTTTCTCTCCTTCATTGCCTTGTGTGACCCCGCTGGGAGATGTGACATGAAATGGCCTCCTCTGAGGGGACTGCAGAACCAGGAGCCGAACAAGCACCATAAACCTACAATGAGCCTGTAGTGATAGTTGTGTTCCGCGCAGAAATCCAGATTAAACACTGCATTAGTGTCCTCACGGTATTGACTTGATTGTGTACAGAAACACACTTCTGAGATCAGCCACCACTTTAAAGTGTCATCCTTTCTCTGTCATCGATCCCCACACTTGTGTTTTGGCTGACGGATGCTGCTGACTGAAATACAGGTTTCCCCACAGAGGGGCCCCTGTAGCTTGGCATTCTCAGTGTATTTGGACTGTGTGTACTTAGTTGGAGAAGGGGTCAGGATTTCATACTGAGGTATGGAGTTTTTCAGCATATTTATTAGTTTTTTGTTTTCTTTGGCCTGTGGGATGTTTGCAAATTTAAATGTTAAATCAATATATTGTCTTAATATTTTCAAAGTTATCAGCACCTAGATACAAATCAGTTTTGTTGAAATATGTTCTTAAATCTGTATGATTTGGTATTTTAGTTAATTTTGCCATATGCACAAAATGTAGTTGAGCTAGAAGTATGATATCTGACAGCAGGAGAGAATTTTAAGTTTGCCAGTTCTTCATACTGTCAAATATTTGAAAACCACACTTTGTTCTTTCAGCTTTGACTGTCATTTGTCATTAATCATCAACAATGATGCAGGGTCTTAAAATCAGGGTCTTAACTTTTTTTCCGTGAATGCCTAAGTGCCCTAAAACATGTTTTGTTTTCTTTACTACAGTTTAATAATAATCACAGCTAATGGCTCAGCAGCACTGCTAAAAGTCAACATTTGTTTTTTCAGTTAACTAAATGGCCGTGAGTCAGGAGCCACATTGGGTCACATACTGTAATGTTCATAATATACACATAGAAACTTGCATTGGGATCGACAGTAATTCAGCATGTCAACAGATTGAAATCTACAGCTGGGATAGATCAGTAGCTCCACTGGACATTTCTTGAGCTGAAAATTAGGCCTTGCAGTCTCACAGTGTATGTGGGAAACTGGTATGGGCAAGCATTTTACAAACTGTATGAGCTGCAAAAGTACCTGCACTGCAGGTCTAAAACTATTGAAAGACATCACACAAGTTTGAAACTGTGCTTGAAATTACACATACTGAGACTCAAGAGTAGTGACTATATCTTTAGTCATGTGCTTTCTATATAGACAAGTGAATAATAAAATAGACTATTAAGTCAGTCTAATGCTATTAGACTTTTGTTGTTTCAGATAGTTTTGTTTCTAGAGGAGTATTCTTTATTTTTAGCCACAGAATAACTTAGCCACAAAGAATAATTTAAAGTGCTTTCTCAAATATACTTATTTATCAGATTTCCTTTTCTCTTATGTTTTGAAAAATTTATTACACTAACTACTGCAAGCAATTGATAGCAGAGGTCCAGTGTAAAAATGTTAAATTATTGGTTCTTATTTACTGCACAAATGTGAACTTCAGTAGCTGAAATTTGTCTTTGAATATATATTTTAATCTCATTATAAGTAAATATTTCTGAAAATATGTTTTTTGAATAATTTAATTTTAGTACAGGAATATTGTAGAACAAGAAAAATATATTGCTGTACACTATGCATTACAGATTAACTAAATAACTAAATTGCATAAAAATCACAACTTTATTTAATTTGTATTAACACATGGATTACTGATTACATTACAGTGAATCATAGAAAATTGCAAACTCACATTATGTTTCTGCTTTTGAACGTGATTGGTTTCCTTTTTTGTGTTTCTGTTAGAATCTGCAATGTTCTGTTATAGCATTATTATGAAATATCTTTTAAATAGCTAAAAGAATAATGCAAAATGTGTTTTAAATTAATCTTGAAAAGTTGAAATTGTTAATTTGTAATGCTCATGCAGCTTTACATAAAAGATAATTCTGTGCCTTTTGGGCACATTTTCATGTTTTGCTCGTTGAAAAGCAGTTTTGCATCCATTTTCTACAAGCAGTTATCTTAATTTCAAATAGCATTTCCAAAATTTTACGGTTTTCACTTTTTAACTATTGCAGGTTTCAAGCATACATTAGCTAATTTTGTGAACTGGATGTTTTATGGCTTCAGTTGCAGCACAGCTTCTTCCCAGTTTTCCACGCAATACAGAACTGTGGTTTACAACTTAATACAGCATCTGGTACCAGTGATAAGAGCTAGGAAAATTCAGCAATTAAAATGCTATCATGCAGGTCTGTCTTCTTCAAGAAAACAAACAACCTTTGCAATGTTCTTTGAACAGAAGCAAATCCACTTACATTATTTTGTGACTTTTGTTTCCAGACTATGTGGGTTTCTTGAAAACAGTTCCATACATTTCAGTGACTAAACAAGAGGCCAAGCTTGGGGCCATCACTGCTGAACTGCAAACCAGTAAATATTTTGTTTTCCATTTCTGCAAGGAAATAATATAAAAAGTAATTTTAGCCACTCCTCTAATATACTGTAAGTTGAAACAAGGGCAATATTTGGAAATTAAACTGAAGATCAGTGTTTCCTTTGTGACCTGAAACTTGTATAAGCCCACCTTAACTTGTTAAATTGATTCTCCCAGCCTGTCCTTTATAAGTATTAGTTTAATTACTTTGTTTCTGGATTTTGACATTATCTTAGTCAGACTCTTCATCAGCTCTTCATCAGTTCATAAACTTAGAGTCAACCTTACCAAAGAATGCCAAGGAATTCCATTTTAAATGTGTGATATCTTAAAAGTAATGATCACATTTTACAGATTCTTGCTAAGCTAAAGGTCCCTCACTTTCTTCTCTAGTCAGGTAGAGACTGTTAAATACTTTCTGGTGCTAATCCAGTTGCAGTGGTTGATGAAAGACTTTGAAACTTACCCTGGATATGAATGTCAAAGCCTAAAATCTTTTGATGTTTTGTTCAGTGATGAAAAGATATCTCTAAAACAGAACACAGCAATTCAGCAAAAGTAAACTCTTCTATGATGTGGTTGATAGGCTTGATCATACTGGTTGGAGTACACAGACTGACTCTCTTGTTACATCTGTATATTCTTTCTAGTATCTATAGGATAATTCAGGTGTGGTTGAATACTTCTGCAGAGAAACAGGAAAAGAGAATACAAAGGAGCAAATTGTATGTTTTCCTCTCCTCCACGGAACTTAGGCA
This sequence comes from Chaetura pelagica, assembly GCF_000747805.2. Taxonomy (NCBI): domain Eukaryota; kingdom Metazoa; phylum Chordata; class Aves; order Apodiformes; family Apodidae; genus Chaetura; species Chaetura pelagica. The sequence continues at coordinate 3,532,187 of NW_009953496.1, read as the reverse complement.
AATCTCTTGCTTGAAAAAGAAGGAAGTAGCATTTCTAACAAGAAACTTTTCTCTTGTGGCTGTCACTATTCATAGAATTACAATAATTTAGTTTCAGTAGTAAATACTAGAATCTCAAAGGTGTGTTTGGCTTTCCATTTTTATTTTCATGAGAAAATAAGTCTCTAGGATCAATTATTGATAACATTACCTTTTTCTTTTTTTTTTTAAATTTAGCCCTATTTCTGTCTGTTTTCAAGACCATTGTTGAACAGTGAAAAATAAGAAAGGCAAAGCACTATAAACTGTATTTGAAATTCAGACCAGTTGCTGGTTTTAGTTCTTACAATTTAAGCTTCAGTTTTGCTTTTCAGGACATTGTGTTTATCAGCTGTCTGTCTACCAGGCTGTGAAGAACCTGCTTAAAGTGAGTCTACTTCCACCATCTGCCTGTTCTAACTGTAGGGATCACATTCATAAAAAAGGAAAGGCATATAAATCACAGGTCAGCAGTGACTCTTACCTTCAGATATATTCCCGATGCACTTGAAATCCCATCGACTGAAACTGTATCAGTTTCACTGCTTTTGAAGTAATTTAATGCAGGATCACATCAAAACGTATGCCCAGTACTTTATTTAGTTATGTAAGAGAAAATTGTTTGACTTAGGTGTTTCCTGTGAAATCCATAAAGATGAATTAATAGCACCAAAAACAACTACTGCAGGTACCGATATTGTTTGCATTCATGTAACTTTTCATCTTACTTTTTTAGATTTTTACATAGTTCGCATTTTGCTGCCAGGTCTTCAACACCTATTTAATGTCAGTCATATTTACTCCCTCAAATTCCAGAAGGAACGTTACCCTCTGCAGATGTTATGCTTTCCATGACTACATAAAAGCCAGAAGGATCTTGCGGCACTTCTACGCTGATCAGCTAATCCAGACCTGCCAAAAAGGCCACCCTCTGAGAAACTTTCCCAAACCTAAACAATAGTCTGAAAAATACCTGTTGTCTGCATTCCAAAAAATGTATTTTATGCAAATGTGTTGCAGAGAAAAAAAGAAGAGTGCAAAACTTAATGACATATCCTAGGATCTTACTTTACTGAAACTGGTCTAGTTAGCATAATATATGTTTAATGGTCATCAATAGAGAACTCAAAGAAAGATTGATAGATGGATACACAGTACCCAGCTGCCACCTTTTAACTATATTTATCAGGAAGAGTAGATAGAGGTCTTGAACACAAGAAGGCCTGAGCCTAATGTTTTTTCTTCATTTTGTTTTTCACATGCAGGGAAGCACCACCTTCTAGCCACACTAGAAGAGACATTAGCTGTCACTTCCCACCAGGACCATGTTTTTCCCACTGACTTTTTCTTCAGTCAGAAAGAAACCCCTAGAAGTCTGATATGCACCATCATTTTCCTATATCTTGGTTGATTTCCTTCAGGTTATGTCTGCTCCAAAAGGCTAAATAATATGCTACAGAATGGCCTGCTTAGATATGCATCTTTTTGTTAGTTTGCTGGCCATGGCTGCAGAGGAAAATTATTCCAATTTGAGGTATCAACCCCTGCAGATAATAATAATAATAATAATAACTAGATAGTTGTGTGTACACTACACAGATGTTGAATGCAGCTGATTAAAAAAGACACTAATAATAACTACATTTAAATTGGAATGGTAATATCCAAGAACATTTCTTGATCTACTTTTTTTTTTATTATTATTGAAAGGGTAATCTCATAAAATAATTGCAGACCATATTATCTGCTCTGCGTTCCTTCAAGGAACATGACTTTATTATAAAAACGTTATTATATTAGATATTAAAACTGTTCTTTATCCCTAAGTTCTAGTACACTTTAATACAGCCTTGAAGTAATAATAATAATAATAATAATAATAATAATAATAATAATAATAATAATAATAATATCAACAATAACAACAATAACAACAATAATGGTAATAGCAGCAGCCTCTTTCTGGAGTTTCTGACTGTCACTAATTCTCAGCTCTCCTAAAGTAGTGGAAGGAATGGTCGTGAGGCCACTGTAAATGAAAAATGCCCCCTTCTTGCCTGGTACTGCCTGCATGCCCTGTGAATGTAGTAAAACTAAGGGACATACAGGCATATTTGTTAACATTAAAGCCAATTAGACAACTGATCACACATGTTTCTCAGGCCAAAAACATAAACAGTGTTTGTTGGGGTTTTTAAATTAATAAACAGTAGGTGATAACCAGAAGGATGCCTGCTGATTTACCCTGATGCCCCTGATGATTCATTACTGAATTCAAGGAGAACCAATAAAGTGACTGACAGGCTAGGTTTCAGATTAGGTGAACTGATTGCACATTCCTTAACTCTCACTTCACATGACAGAAGCAGAGACATAACATTACTGTTATATGTGAACATGGTAGAAAAAAGAATGGCAGCTATACTGTAGGAATTATTTAAATATTGACCTTCAAGTACATGGAATACACTTACAACAGGAGCAGTCTCTAATGCACAAAGTTGGTGTGTATTCTGCAGTCAAGAAGACAAGAGAGAGAAAAATGAAGTAAAATGTATTTATTTATTTTGCCATCATAGACAATAAGGAGTTAAAGAACATTTTGCATAAAATATGAATATTTCAGAGTAGGCTGTCATAGATACATTTTTCCATGCAGTCACCTGAGAATGAAGTAATATAATTTATGCTAATAAACTGTTTACCACAAATGGTTCCTCAGTGATCCACCTTCTTTAGCAAGCAGACATAAAAGCACTGGTCTTCCAAATTATGTTAAGAAATTAATAATCTAATACCAGCTATCAAGAGTGGGATGCATAGAGTTCAACTATCTATTTTTCTGGGGGAAAAAGCAATTGAAAATTTTATTTTAAATTCTACATTAGTAAAGAATAAATATTCCAGAGAAAAATATGTTAGAACAACTAAGAGAATTACTCTTTAGTTTCTGTCATTACAGAAATGCTTGCATTCCTTTTGAGTGCACAGAAATCTTCCTGAATATGACTCTATGTCATACTTCTTTCAAATTTGCAAATGTCTTTTGTAAACAACAATAATAAGCAAAATAAAACCTTCTTAAACTATTTCAGATTGTATTGAGAATCAGTAGCTTTCTGAAAGTATTTAAATGAAAAAGACACATTTAAAAATAATTCTGCTGCTGTAGCATAGACCAAGGAAAATACTTCTTCGGACAATATGGTGATGTATTTGAATTACTAAATCCTTTTACTTTCAGCTAGTTAACTGCAATTTTTTTTCTTAGGAATGTAGGTTTGAGGTTGTTTTATTTGGTTTTTTTTTAATATACTTTGCTCTATATTATATCAAAAGAGGCTTCAAATACTAATTACCAGTCGAGTTAAAAAATCTTTTATTAGCTTAGAATCATCTTGCCTTCTGGGGACGGTAATATTTGCAGTTCCAAATGTGATTAAAAGGAATTGGTAGTTTTCAGAGTGAAAGATACTGTATATACTTTTTTGGATGTAAAACAACACCAGTGAGTATTGCTTAAATAAATGTAACTTTGACCACAATGTTGTAAATAAACAACTGCCGATGCAATCTTTTTCTTTTCCTACAGAACAAACAGCCTTTCTTCAAACAGTGCTTGACACAAAGAAAAATAGTGAGGGTGTAGTGCTTCAGGTTAATAAAACTAAGATAGCAGCTGTAGCTGCAGCCTTTCACAGAAGCAAGATGCTGCTCTCTGCTGTAAGAAATTGCACTGGAGCCTTAACATAAGAATAACCATATTGTCTGCAGAGAAGAGAAGACATACAGAGTTCATCTACCCCAAACTGCTGTGTAAGCCTGTTGTTAAAACAGAAATGTACTTGGAAGCACAGCATCTAATAGAACTGCTTTAATAAATGGAGGTGCCTTACTGTTCTAGATTCAATGAGGCTGCCTACTTGACTTAACTACCAAAAAGCTAAGAAGGTCTATTTTAAGCTGAAAGTCACACCTCTTGTGTCAGCACAAATATAAGAAAACTAACCCCATTAAAACACAGAGTGAATCATAGCAGAAATACTAGAGTTTTTTAAAGAGCATACTATAATGTGAGCTGACACACTTGGAAAACAGAAGTCAGCTCTAAGGTCTCTCACCCTTACCCCAGACATTTTGTATTTAGACAACCTAGCATGAATATTAACAAAGGTTAAGCTTGGTTTTTTTTCAGTGAACAGTGGTAATTTTTCTTGTAGTAAATAAGGTTACTGTGATGTTTTTTAAGTACTTTTGCCTCGGCATGGCCTGTGGCTCCTTAATATCACCAAAGATGCACCAGCTTCCAGATGTACTATGGAGTAGTTCCCCCGGAGTGGGTCAATAGCGTCAAACTGCTATGAGTTATCATCCTGGCTGATGGCACTTTGCCCCTATACAAACCAACTGCTCAGTGTTGCCATTAAATAGCACAGAGGGAAATACAAAATTGCAGTTCAGAGGCCAGTCTTTGCCTTAAAAGGTGGCAGATGTGTGCTTTTTCAGATATTTCTTTTAATGGTATTACATTAGTATTGAATGCTGCCCTGCCTTGTAGAGTGAATACAAATATGCTTATGCTTGACATCAGGATATTTCTTTTTCCCCAGCACGTTTTTCAAACTGATCTAAAGATATTTGCTGCTTTGAAAGATTTGTTTGCATCTCTCTAGCATTCTTAGCACTTTTATCTGATGATGGAGTGATATCACTAGGCCTGCTCTTATGCATGAAGTGTCCTGGAAGAGAGCCATAAGGAGGAGTGAAAATAAAGGCATGTACAAGAATATGGAAAACTGGGCCTAGACATAGTTCTTTCCAGGGAGGGGGTTCCAGTGTAAATGTCATTGGGTGGAAGGGCCATACTTACTGGTATGCTCAGCTGTTTTGCAGTGCTACAAGTAAGTGAAACAGCTGTAAACCTAGCTTAACTCTCCAATTAAGCTGAATTTATGACATCTTTACAATACCAGTGCAGAACAAAGCAGCTGGAGACAAGAAGTAATTCTGATCCTAACAATCCCTTTTTAGGCTTTATTTGGCATTCTTTAGTCAGGCAAAAGTTTGCCAGTTTGTCTAAGATTAAATTTAGATGCCTCTGAGAGGCCTCTGAAGATTAAACAATATTATACCATAGAACATATGTTCATAAATGCACAGACTTTAAATGTTTCTTTGTAACATATTTCAAGCAGATTACTCCAATTTGAGTGCCTTGTGAACTCAGAACTCTCACTGATTTCAATAATCACCAGGATTGCACTTTAATTACTTTTGCCTATTACTTTTTTAATTTTTTTTCAAAGAAGTAAATTGATTTTTATCTACAAAATAAATTTAACAATTGCCTTCTGCCACAATTCTTACACTTCTGAATTCTATGTGTGGATGACAAATCTTCATTTGCCCTTAGCTACAAGGGTCCTGAAATATGGTCCTGAAATACATGTATTTGTATAAAGAAGCCACAGACATCAGTATCTTGATGTACAGTTCAGAGTTTTACTGCTTTCATTTGTCATTCCCAGTGCAGAAGACAATTTTAAGTAGTTGGGTTTGTTTTTTTTCCCCATCTGTTCTTTATTTGTGAGTCAGTTGTCTTTAGTAGACCCAAACAGCACGATCAGAAAAAGACTTTCCTTTTTGATCTTGTAGGCTAGATCTGTATCTATGAGTATAATGTCAGGCCTAGTCTTAAATCTGAGAACAAGAGGCATGCTACACCTCAGGTACCTATGGCTAGATTATCTTCTCCCTAAATATGGGGTAATCTAGTCAATCCTCATCACTGGGGAGAAACCCTGCCATTCACCATCCTCTGGACTGTGTCCAGGAGTTGGCTGGGAGAGTGCTTGTTGCCTCAGGCCAGAGCTGTGCTGCTAGTCTCTTGCTATAAACCAAATAGTTACTACTATTGCCTGCCAAACTTTATGCCTGTCCCTTCTCTGGTTTAACATACTGTACCTGTGGAGAAGTGCAGTAATGAGTCCTAAAGGATCAGTTGCCTGTCAAAATTAGAAAAGTTTAATGGTCAGACTCAACAACAAGGCTGGTCCATGTCAGGATTGTGTCTGTATTTTATTTTGTGCTCCAACCAACCATGAGCCGGGTCCAGAACACTGATTTCCTCTGGAGACCTTGGAGACTCTCCTTACCACTGATCTACAAGATGAGCTGCTTGTGAATTTCTAATCCTTAATCATGCCCTATTTGCTACAGCAACAGTATTTCAACAGATAGAGCAGGAAGTAGATGTCTCTGCATGCCCATGGAGTGGTGGCTCAGGTATGCTTCCAGGAGGTGGGGAATGCAGTCTTCAGCCCCAAAATTCAAGGAGGAAATGGATGGAGGATTCTCCTCCCAGGACAAATATAGTCATCACAAAAATATCATACAGAGGAGTAAGTAAAAAGTACCAGCTGGCATTTAAAGCTACAGAGGCTGGTCCACAGGCAGTGCCTTGTGCTTCAGCCACTGTGAACAATTATTTTTGTTAATTCATTGTTTTTCTCTAGTTTTGTTTAGACAGTATCAGTTGCGGAACTCAACTGTTCTTAGTTTTTAAGCAAAGCTCAGAATTATGCTGTCTGACAAGGAGCTGCTTGACATCAGGGAGCAAGCATAGGATAAGAAAGTTATTAAATCTTCCATGAAATAGTTTAATTTTAAAATTTGACCTTACCTTATTTCAATGGGAAAATATTGTGCAATAACATAGCAACAAAACTACACCTGCGACAGGTCTGAGCATACATTCATGGGAGAGTGTGCCCTATGCATTGTATAGCTGTACAAATGAACTAACTGAATTTTTCTAGCAGCAATGTCTCAATCCAGAGCTTTTTGGATTATGTTCCTCTCAGGACACTGTTCCATGCATATATAAACCAGAATTTGGCAATTAAGTGAGGACTTCTGCATTCTGGGCCCATGAATACCTACTCATGAAGTACAAGGTTGGGTTTACAAGTCCTGTCTTTGGGAAGACTTGATTCCAGATTTCCAGTTCTGGTATTTCTCTGGTAGCTTGAAGTCTGCAATATGAGTCTGCTGTGTTAAACATAGAAAAAAGTCTGACTGAACCTATCAGGGATATGGATTGCTATGTGCATAACTACATGATTCATGTGGGTTTATACAACATTACCTGTATTCTGTCATATCATAAATCACTGGAACCAAGTACATGCCTTACTATGACAAATACTGTTTTTCCAGTATCAGGCCTATTTTATCTGTTACCAACTCAGGTCAACAAATCTACATACATATGAACAGAAAAGGCTCTTGTTAGGATGCCTCCTGAAAGCCATTGCTTCCAGCAGATAAAACACAGATTCTTTTTCAAATCTAAATTAAATTTTAATATTTTAATACATTTTTCAATGTACACATGAACAGCATCATGTGATTCTAAATATCCCTCCAATCTTTGAAGTTTACTAAGCATCCAAAAACTACTAGTCATGTTCTTGCCCTGTGCATATGCAAAAGACAATTAGGATACTGAGGCTACTTTGTTAATAGCTAACTTTTCCACCACCTAGTTAACTCTTTCTCCCATCAGGAAATACATTAATCGATTTTATTGGGTAGTCTCTAATCACTTGCAGTAGTTTTTTTCATATACTTGAATTTTCCTCTTAGATGCAAACAATGGCAGCTACAAATATAATTTAAGACATAAATAGGCCCCATAGCATCTAATTTTGTATCTCAGAGACTTGGGCCCTTTCAGGTGATGCAGTTTTATAAAGCAACATGCTCAAAAGTGAGTGAGATACAGGTTTCATTCACGTTTGTGTCTTTCATTTCTTGTCAATAAAGTTCGTGTTTGAAATATGAGTCTTGTTACTCAACTTGAATAAAGGCTACAGACTGCAAAAGAATAAGAATCTTCTCTGAATTATGTAGGATTAGTTGCAACCTCAGTATCAATCATCTTTGTAAACCAATATCTTCACTATGTGGTATGTTAAATAAATACAGCTTGTGTTTTACAACGTCTTCTCCTAATGCTAAAAAAAGAATCCTCAATAGCTGCATGAGTAGTTGTCCAGTTACTCCAGAGATCAGTAAAATGTTTGGCAAGGAAAACATGGACTGAGCACTAGCACTCATTTACACATCAAAGCCCAAACAGAAAACATTGTGGAGTACAAAACTGTATCATGCTCTCTGTTGCTTTCATGTGCAGCTCAACTATATTTCAGTAAAACAGTGTGCACAAATGACACTCAGAAATGTGTATGTCTTCTGCTGTGAACAGATGCAGAGCTAAACTCTTCTATCAGTGTGTGGACATATTGCACAGCTGGAAGAGCAATTGTAGCCGTTAAGAAAAAGTATGTGTTTTTCCTACTGGGTTGTCTAAAAGCTTGATTTGCAATGTGAAAGCATGTTTTAAATATTATTTTTACCACATTAAATTTTACAAACTAAAGACAATCTAAATTTAATGGTGGGGTTTAAGCTCTCTGAGGTCTTAAATTAATGACGTAAAGCAGTCAAAAATACGTGATTAGTTCAAAATCAAGTTGTGTGAAGTTCTGTAAATTTGTCACTGCCTGACACGTGGGTGCCCACACACTCAGAAGTAGTGTGAGGGGCTGATGGTCTAACAATCTTCTATTACCTGTCTAAAAATGTAGCAGGAACACGTACTGCACTGTCAAAACCTCTAGATTTTGAGAGATGAGATTTACATTTTTAGAGACAGTCTGAGATGCATAGAGTTGATCATAACATAAGAACAACATAAGAAGGACATAGAGCTCCTGAAGCAAGTCCACAGGAGGACTGTGAAGATGATTAGAGGGTTGGAACACTTCTCCTGTGATGACAGGCTGAGAGTGTCGGAGTTGTTCAGCCTGGAGAAGACAAGATTCTGAGGAGACCTTATTGTGGCCTTCCAGTACCTGAAGGGGCCACAGGAAAGCTGGGCAGGGACTTTTTACATGGCCTTGTAGTAAGAGGACAAGGAGTAGTGGATTAAAACTGTAAGAGGGGAGATTTAGGTCAGACATTAGGAAGAAACTCTTTAGTGTGAGGGTGATGAGACACTGGAACAAGTAGCTCAGGGGAGTTGTGGATTCCCTGTCCCTGGAAGTGTTCAAGGCCAGGTTGGATGGGGCTCTAAGCAACCTGGTCTAGTGGGAGGTGTCCTAGACATTGCATGGAGGTTGGATCTAAATGATCTTCATGGTCCCTTCCAACCCAAACCATTCTATGATTGCATGATTCTATGATCATGGGCAGGAGGCACTAATTGGACAGGTGAAGGACAAAAGAGAAGTTCCCCCACCTTCAAGGTACCAGTAACACCTTACCTTGCACCATATTACCCTTAACTGCAGGTTCAGCTGAGAAAATGCTGGAGTATGTAACAGGGACAACACCACATAAGCAAGAGCCTATACATCTTTGTGATCTCCGAGGCATGAGCTCCATGGGCTTGGCATTCATTGCACTTCACTGTTTGTCAGGACTGCCTTGAGGGTTGTGGGAGCAAGTGCAGGTTTTAGAGTAATGTGATTTCAAAAAGAGACCTTAGACGTAGACATTCATATGCATAAAATGTACTTCAGTTTGATTCTTTGTACTTAGATTTGTTCTGATCTAAGTCTATACTTCTTTCTTTTTTAATGAAAAATCAGAATGGTTCTTAATTCCTTCTGAAATAAGCAAAATCAAAGGTGCTTCCATACTTTTGTAAAATCTAGTCCTTTTTTTTTCCCCACACACATACACTGACATCTTTTGCTCTTACCAGACCTTTACAATCCAGTATCTAGGCATCACAAGACTACAGTAAATTTATACAGAAATAATGATCTTCACTTTGTGGACAAGATAACTGACTCTGAGATATTAAGACCAAACTGTTACCCTAAATGTGAACACCTGAGGAAATACTTAATAATAAACAAGTGATGTAAGCATTATGAGGACTGAAAACATCAAAGTACTATTTAGGGTCTGTGGAGATAGATGTCCAAGTCTGAAAACGTGGTTTAAGCTCATGTTTAGTTTCCAGGCATTTAAGCCATATATAGTGATGGTTTGGTTTCTTGTTTGTTTTGGGGCTTTTTTTATCTAATTGTGTTTACAAACACTTTAAAACTGCTATTTTTTTAGAATGTTTTTCCCTGGGACAAAGTTACTTTTCTCAGTACTTTTGTCCTTTTCTTCTGGAAGAGCAGTTACTTCTGGGCTAACAAATTTAATAATGCATAATTTTTCCTTGTATGAAGCTAGATAGTTTTTCCATCACTCGTACTTCAGGATTTCTGAAACCAGGTGCTAATTTTCAGGGGGACAGGAGGTTTCCAGGCAGCTGCCAGGACTAATATAGCAGCCAGCAGTAAACGCTGAATAAGCTTAGGTACAAAATCTATACCGTCTGGTTTCAGGAGTCTCCAGCCAAAAAATCTGAGGCCAGTTCCTTTCATGTCCAGAAATCTTCCCATTCATTGGGAACTGAGAAATGGATCTTACCTTTGCATTACCTTTTAATTCACAACTCAGAGGAAGATTCAAATAATGGTCTTAAGAAAACATTGCATAACTGTAAAATGGGAAAGTAAGTAATGTGCTTAGGTTTTGTAGTAAGAAAGATGAATGCTATTTTGACAAGCTGAGATCAAAGTCCTTGCTCAGCCTCACAGTGGTCCAGTTTTCCAATCTGCTCTTTCTCAAAGTCAATGATAGCTACTGGTGTTCAATACAGAAACTAAGTCACTCAGAGGGATGGTCTCCCTAGGCTAGTAAGTCAATAGGGAGACACAAAATTAAGCCGTTCAGGTTTGATTAAAGACCACAGAGGGAAGGAATGAGGTCCATCTTGGCTGCCATTGAAGAAATACTTCTGGTTCCTTAGCTGTTTGAAGAGATCCAACTATGTTCTACATAAAAAATTGCTATACTTAAAATTTGGATAAAAGAACAACTTAAAAGTAAGTTTGTTCTCAGACGTAAGTATTTAGGCATAAATGTAGCTTGCACCATTCTAGAGACATGTGAGGAGATCCGAACTACTGAACTTCCACTGAAGAAGTGTGGAAAAGGAGTGTTTCCTGCAATTTTTGAAGTCCAAATCATTTCACTCTCTCTCTCAGGCAGTCATTTACAGCTATACATAATCCACAAGGTCACTTTCTTATCAAAGCCCTGAAGGTACCGAGCTATCATCCCATCCATAGAGTCATTAATATCTCTTAGCTTTTTAATGTCTGGGTTATATATATAAAAATTGCGTACCATAAGAAAGCATGCAAGCCTATTTTTCTTTTACTATCATCACTGCTTTCAACACCCTGATTAAATCGTTGCTCTAACTGGATGATTAAGCCCTTTTGAGAAGGGACTTGCCACGTTACTTTCTTTGGCTAGAAGAGAGTATAATGATTCCCCAGCCCATAGGCACTATCACAGTGCAGATAAAACAGAAATGACAGTGCTGATGCATTCCTGGAAACTATGGGTTTGTCTACACTGCTGTATAGCAAGACTGCCCTGAGCTCAGCACAGAAGTTCGAGTAGCTCTTTTGTGTGATCTAGCAGCAGGTTTAACTGGAGATACTTTTACACATGGGCAGATCAGACTCAACTGAATCAGAAACCCCCCCAAAATTTTAAAAGCCTGATGTTTTCTCTCAGCACTGATCTCCAGAAGACTGGAGGATTCATTCAGACTCCTTCATGACTAGTAGTTTGGTTTTTTTTCATATCTGTGTCTAGTAATAATAAAGTGATGATCCTTCTGATCGTATACACTGCAATAGTGTTTGATCATAGATTCCAGCCAAAGGGCATTCTGAATTAACAATTTCACATAACCAGACTACTTTATAATGCACTGTGATAAATCATTTCAGTAAAGTCAGTGATTTTGCTCTGTTCATGCCCTGGAACAACAATGCTAGTATAAATCCCAAGATAGCACTCAATGTACTTTAGGAGAGAACTTTAGTCACCTTAAAAAAATTTAAAAGGCTGTGGTCCAAAGTTCCACTTATCTCTGAAGGTATGATAAATTGTTGATCCACAGATAGAGAAGTCTTCTGTATTGCAACCATGAAGCATCTGGAAGTGATAACTTAGGGGACTGTAGTGCACTGGTATTTTTCAAAATGGCAACAGAACACACATCAAAATACTGACCAGTCAATGGCTAACTGACCATTATATTCCAGAGCAATGTTTCCTCACTCCTGAAGCTGTAGGCTCCACACACAAAAAGTAGGACTTGTTCACAAACTGTGGAACCACTCATAGAACAGACATGCCACACACAAAGTTCAACCAGATCCAGCAGGCTTTCCTAACTTTCATCTATTACATTTTTAATGCATTTATTAGGATCTTCCTATTCATCTATTTCTGATATTATGAAAGGTTCAGAGACTAAGTAATAAAAAATGTATTTAAAAAAAATATCTTTGTTTCATATTATCTGGTCTAGGTCCCAAAATTCTCAAAGAAATTTTAATACCAGGGAGAAAATATTTCAGTGAAAGCAAGTGTATGCACAACCTCTATCCAAGAAGAAGGAGCAGCAGAAAATTTATCGCTCAGTCTTCTTCAATGTTAACAGCCAGAGGGAATACACTCTGGAAATCAATTTTCTTTTACAGGAATTTGATGTGGGTAGTTGCTTGATGTGTTCAGCTTCTGTATGGCCCAGATTCAACAAGACACTTAAAAGTGTGGCTGACTTTATTCATGTGGGTATTTAGGTATGTGCTTAAGAACCTTGCTGAATTGGGGCTTATGTTAGGTTGAAAGTATTTATTACATCAAGCATCCAAGCTAAAAATTTCTGTTTTTTCTAGTTACACCACAGATAAGTCTGGTCTCACAATATATTTGGAAGTGCCTGCAAAGAATTCATCACATCATGTTACTCAAGGCAATGGAGAATACATTCTTGTTCTGTTGGAGAAACACGTTAATTTGCCTGCTTAGTAGAGACCCTGCAGACTGCTGAGACCCTGCTACGTGGGTACCATGCAGGATAACAGAGTAACATTTTAGCTAAATACTTACACTACTGCAGTATCCAGCAGTTGAAGCTGCTCTTATGCCGTGTGGCATAAGGTGCCATAGAGAAGCATGAGGTCCTGCTACCAGTAATTTACATTCTTAAGAATGTTTGCATGCCAGGGCTAAGTAATCGGAGAACCATACATTTGCCACAATTAAACATTTACCAAGATAAATCAAACCCAGATAATTTAGGAAGAAAAAACAAAGTGCATGACTGCTTTTTTCCTCTTTAAACTCTGGCTATTAGCCCAGACATTAGCCTATCTAACCCGCAAGTGAGTAAGTTGTTTAGGAAACACAGTGATTCCAAGCATTGAGGGAGTATCACTGAGCAGTAACATTTGTCTATTTTCTTGGAAGAGAAGATGTGATTAAGATTATGCTCTAGTCTGCTCATCAGCCCTCTGTTGCTGACTCCTAACTCCATTACACATTTTAGACACAAAGATATGAAGTGTTCATGTACTGTTCATGATCCTGTGATGGAAGAGGAGACACCAACCCTTGCAGCTGCTACATGTTACAGGCCCTATTAGCAAGGCATACTGTCTGGCTGGGAAAACTGGCACCTTGCTGAAGCTTTGACAATACTTGAAACTCATGCTCACTGCAAGTGAACCAAGTTCTTTTCCCTTCTCTACCACTGCATACATTTTCTCTGCATAAACTGCAGTACCCCGCTCTGTACTTCACTATCCTGGCAAAAATGCTTATAAAACCTGGAATTAGTGCTGTCTCTGAATGCAAGACTGTTACAGCCAATCAAGGTGTACCCGACTAATCAATCTGTGCATATAGGAGATCCAGTCAGTGAATGCATGGCTGTAATGGAGACTGAGCACATGGGAAAGAAAGGCTAGGAACTGTGGGAGGGAGCTGCAATTCCCAAGGAGAATAGGACAGAATCTGGGACAAAATTCCTTATGAAACCAAGTTTCACCAGTACCATTGCTCACTTATTGCATAATTATTTTCTTTTACTTGCTTTCATTCATCTGTAATTGATAAAAGTGTTTCTCATTGTCTTGATTTTGCCTCAGCATCAAAACTTGAATAATCCATTTTTTTCCAGGGCCAATTATTTTGGGACTGATTAAACTTCAGCAAGGTTGAGAGCTGGTCTTTTGAGCTGTTGTGGCATCTTTTTCTTTTTTCTGGAACCAAATCTCCACAGTCATAATATGTTGATTTTACCTTTGTGAAATGAAATGTCACTCGTCCAATTTTCAGTCAGACTTCCTGTAACATTTGATTGAGAGTGTCAGTTCATATTAAAAGATTTATTTACATCTTTGTGATGTGAAAATTCTATGCTCTTTGCAAAAAGCCACAGTTATATTGCCATGGATTTTAATAGTGGTCGGGTACTGTTAAAATCAACAAAAAAAATTAATGGAGACTATTTGAGAAACATTTCTTTTTTAGTGTAAATTGGATACAATGCTGAAAAGGGGAAATTGTCATTAGGGTAGCAAAACTCCTGCTTTACATCTCACCCATCTTCACTGTGTTTTATTCCACTAATGGGATCTGTATGTGTTTTCAACTCTAAAACTAGTATAAACTGTGAACATCTCTTTAGGAGGGGGAACACACAGCAATGAAATGATAGAACCAAAAAAGAATGAAGCTGAAAATTAGGCCAGAAGATTGTAATCAGGACAGATTTAAATCATTCTTTGCTATTTTATTCATCTTGGTTGCCTGATAAACTACCAAGCAGGACAAAGGTCAGGAGACTTGATATACTGCATGTTAAGGCTTTGTTGTTATAAGGTGAACTCCCTTACTCCGGCTTGCTCTCCTCGTCTCCCACACTTGTTGTTTTAATACAGAGGAAAGTTCAACTCCCCCTGCTTAACTCCAGTTCCTCCTAATGAGGGAACTGTAACACTATCCAGTCATCTCACCACATGGCAATCAGAATTTCATTGCTTTAAACAGCTCGACTTATGTAAAAAAGATGGTTAAAATTCACCCAGGCCCTGGAAACCCCCTGTTGAATTAAAGAGAGCATATCTTAGCTACAGGAGGATTTTTTTGTTTGTTTGTTTTATTTTTTAAATGGTCGAAGGGCAAGAAGTGTTATTTGCAATAGGAATTTCACATACCTGTTTTTCAGGATGCTGGCATCAGCAAGATGATTGACATATCATACAGTTAAAGAGATACAAGCAGTAGAGCTTCACATGCCAATAAAAACCCCCACTGTTTACAGAAAATACAGACTGATCATAAAAAATGATAATTTAGCCTATTGTGGTTAGCAAAATCTCTCAGAGCATCCTAATAGATTATCTTTGACAATGTGAGCTTTACATTTACAAATGAGCAAAAATCAAAACAGAAGGCTCTAGGCCAGTAAATCTGAGTCACAGGAGGTAATGTTATTTATGAGCAGCAGCACTTGAACCACCATTTCTGAAGCCTTCAGGACAAGTCTCCTTGAAAGCTCACATGCATATTATATGGTTATTGCAACTGCTGCAAAAGAAACAACACAAGTAAACATTTCCAGGCATTTCCAGGCTTATGCTTGCTGTAGCTAGAGCTTTAGCTTCCAAGAGTTTTTTAGACACGCTCTTTTTTTCTAGTATGTTTCTTCAATTAAACTGAAAACCAGACACAAGAGAATGCTCTATTAAAGTGTGAAATTATTGTATTGCATTACAGGAAGCCTCCATGTTTATAGAATTAGGAATGTCTTTGTGGTACAGGAGTAAAAGATTCTTATTACTCCTATTTACAAGACAGTTCAAAGAAAATAATAAACATTTACTTCTGAAGTGATAATACTGTGCATCTTTTTCTGTGTAAGCACTCAGCACAAGGAGATGGCCTTTAATAGTGGTGGCTCTATGTCTGTGAAAGATTAACTGTCCAGAGAAACTTGGGGGACAGGGATCTTTTCCTGGCAGCCACCTCACAGCCAGGATGAGGAGACAGCCTGATGAAGTAGCATTCATAGTCTACCCAGAGTAATGGCACATCTCACTGACCCAACACTCAAAATTGTTCATTTCTCTTCAGTCAAAGCTTTCACTGCTATTTTGGGATAGCTTTTTAGGTATACTGCATGCACTACCTTAGCACAAAAGAGATATAGATTTTTTTTCAAAATGCCATTTTTATGGGCATTTAATATCTGTTCAGAAATGTGCTTTATTTCTCTGTTCTATAGTCACCCAAAAACTTGAAAGAGGTCTAACTTCATGTCCCCAGTGTTAGAAAATTAGTCTGGTTTAGTGCAGAATCCCAGAAAGTAATTCAGATTCAGATGGGTCTAGCTAGCTACCATTCACAAGTGGCTGTCTCTGTCCATTGACTATATAGGGAAGGAGAGAAATTATTCCCTAGCTCAGACGTTTCAGTTTAAACATTCAAGTTAAATGAGATGAATCTGGACCTGCATGGTTGCTGTTTTGTCCTGCTCTTTGTTACAGCTTCTTAACAGCTGTCTTTTCCCTACTACCAGGGCTTTAAAAAGAATCTTTTAAAGCTTTATTACAATCCTCAGCTTCAAATGATGGAGTTTTGAATTTAAAAAGGACTTATTCTTTAACATTTTAACTACAACTATAGAGAGGGATGAAAAAACACTTTAATCTAAACCATTATAAACTAGTAATACTGATTGACATTTCAACTTCAGGTCAAGTGGAGAGTCCAGGAGTAAAATGGGACTTTATCCCAAAAGCACGTCATCTCCATATAATTAAAAAAATAGGAAAAGAAGTAGTAGAACCATTATCCCATGTGTAATCTTGAAATAAATAGGTATTTCTGTCTAAACTACCAAGGAAAAGAAAAAAAAAAAAAAAAAAAAAGTATTATATTTCTAAATGGTGGCTTATTTAAAGATCATTTTAAAGTACAGGGAATGCCTGAATAGAACAGTCTTCTCAGTTCTGGAAGAGAGGCCACCTATGGAAAATATGAAGAGTTTACAGAATCGTAAGAGGCATGGAGTTGAACAGGGATCAGCTGGTCTTGATTTTCTCCAGTGCAAAACCAGGAAGACATTAAATGATGACTGTGAATTCTGATTAAAAAAAAAAAAAAAAAAGAACATGAGAGAACAAACGTGGTTCTTCTTGCAGTGTGGGTGCTAGAGGGTATTGTATGCAGATGGGTTTGAGGGGACACTACACCAGTTAATGAAAGAAAAATCCATTACAGGTTATTAAATATTTAGGAACTACTTCTGATCCAGGAAATCTCTCACCTGGCGATGGTATAAAACTGGGAGTCCTGAGGGCATATTCATACTTGCTTGCTCAGTTTCTGGTTTTCCTTAGTCATCTGCTTATGACCATTGCTTGCACTGGGTTTCCCCTTACAAACAGACTTCAGTTCATAACAAATACCAGCTACACACCCATGGTAAAGGGTGATGAAATTAAAAAAAAGAAAAACAACAAAAAAATACAGGGATGTCAAAGAGGAAGAGAGTCAAAGGGTCAAAAGTAGAAAAAAGTATAACACATGAGTGTGGTGGAGGCAACCCAAGTCAAGTATAAGAAGTGTGTGCTAACAGTGTCATGACTTTTTCAAGGCATTGAGCTCAAGGCACCCAAGAAGCTCTTTGGCATCGCTGAGGGGTGCTATTCCCAAATGGAAGGGACAGGACAAAGTAACACAGGCTCATCCTGTACACACCAGGTCCCACCAAGTTTCCTTCCCCAGAAACTGTGAACAGCCATCATGAACAGGGCCAGGAGGAGGTTGACAATATGGTCTTCTGACTTGTTGGGTCCTCAGGTGAGTAGGATGTAAATGAGAAGCTGAGGGGAGAAATGCAGCCACATCCTCAAGGACTGAAGAATCCAGAAGAACTGCAGGATTGTTCACTCAACAGACACATATGTCAGAGCCATTCTCACCGCAAGTCAGGCACCTTATGAACCATGTTGTGCAATGCTAATCAACATCCCTGTGCCAGCTCCACATTTATTCTGAATACAGCATAGTCTGCATTCATCCTCTATACATTTCTGTATCTCACATGAGGCAGGGCTCACACCTTCTGAGAGGAGCAAATACTGTGGTACTCATTAGTGTGGCCAGTGGTGTCTATGTGCAAGGGAGGAAGAGGTTGTACTTCTAGCACAGTACACGCTGCTCATGTGCAGCAAGGACAAGACTTATCCTTCCAAATGGCTGAGACATACACAGTGTGGAAAAAGGCCAATTCACCTGATTTGTCAAGAGGCACTCTTTGGTGTGAATATCCCTGGAAATACCAAGGTAGCCTATAAATATAAAGAAAAATGTCACAATGCTGTTCCAGCACTTCAGAGTTTGAAGCTCAACATTTAGAAAAAGTAGACAGAATAATTGCATGGCAGATAATTGAAGTGATTCCAAATAGTTCCCTCCAAATAGCCAGTGCTTTTATCCTTTACCTCAAGTTCTTCCATATCGTTACCATAGTTAGATCTGGTAAGGAGGAAAAACACACTACTTGTACAATCTGTCTGAGAGAACTTGGACTTCAGGGTGTTTTTAGGGCTTAAGAATTACTAACTGTTCTCAGAGGAGTCCAGCTGCATGTAAAAAGTAACAATGACTTGTTATGTGCAAATAATGAAAGCTTGTTTAAAATTATTTGTTATTCTTTGGGTGTAGTCTATACTATAGTGATGGGTTGACCCTGGCTGGATGCCAGGTGCCCACTAAAGTCACTCTTATCACTCTCCTCCTCAGCTGGACAGGGGAGAGAAAAAGTAACAAAAGGTTTGTGGGTCAAGATAAGAACAGGGAGAGATCATCCACCAGTTACCATCATGGGCAAAACAGACTTGACTTGGGGAAATTAATTTAATTCATTCCAAATCAAATCAGAGTAGGGTACTGAGAAATAAACCAAATCTTAAAAACACCTTCCCTCCACCCCTCCCTTCTTCCCAGGCTTAATTTCACTCATAATTTTCTCTCTCTCTTCCCACCCCCCCCAGCAGCACAGGGGGATGGGGAATGGTGGTTGCGGTCAGTTCATCACAAGTTGTCTCTGCTGTTCCTTCCTCCTTAGGGGCAGTACCCCTCACTCTAACCCTGCTCCAACATGGGGATCCCTTCCAGGGGAGAAAGTCCTCCATGAACTTCTCCAATGTCAGTCCTTCCCACAGGCTACACTTCTTCACAAACTGCTTCAGCTTGGGTCCTTTCCACGGGCTGCAGTGCTTCAGGAACAGACTGCTCCAGCAAGAATCGCCCATGGGGTCACAAGTCCTGCTAGAAAACCTGCTCCAGCATGGGCCCCTTTCTCCATGGGTCCACAGATCCTGCCAGGAGGCTGCTCCAGCACAGGCTTTCCATGGGGTCAGAGTTTCCTTTGGGCATCCACCTGCTCCAGCATGGGGTCCTACTTGGGCTGCAGGTAGATATCTGCTTTGCCATGGACCTCCATGGGCTTCAGGGGAACAGCCTGCCTCACCATGGCCTTCACCATGGGCTGTGGAAGAATCTCTGCTTTGGCTCCTGGAGCACCTCCAACCCCTCCCTGTTTCTTCACTGACCTTGGTGTCTGCAGAGTTATTTATTTCATGCATTCTCACTTCTCTCTCTGGATACAGTTGCTGTTGTGCAGCAGCTTTTCCCTCTTTTCAAACATGCTGTCACAGGTAGCATATTTAGCGTAACGATGGAGGCACTACCACCACTGGCCAGGAACGGGTCCATCTTGGAGCTGGTTGGCATTGGCTCTGTCAGATATGGGGGAATCTTCTAGCAGCTTCTGGCAGAAGACCCCTCTGTAGCCGCCCCTGTACCAACACCTCACCATGCAAACCCAGCGATACAGATTTGTGACCCACAAAGCCACATGGTCTTAGGCCAGACCCAGCTGTGCTTTCCAGGACAGCGTGGTGTAAGAGAAGAAACTTTAGCATGTACATGCTGTGCTGAATTTTGCAAGTGCAGTGCAAACATGGGCAGATGTGTTTTCAGAATGGGAGGGCAATGCTACACAACAGCGTATAACTATCTCCACGGGAAGTACTGCACTGCTTGTCAGGGCTCAACGTGCAACCCCTTTACCCTCTGCATGTTTGCCTGGGCCTGGTTGCCTGGTCCTAGGGCCAGCTTTTGAGACACGTCTGTGGCTTTGAGACAGAGATCTGTGAGGAAAGACCTATGAGAAGCAGGCTCTGCTCTTCTTTCCTTAGGAGCTGCTTTTAAGCTCAGACCCTCACCCTTGATTTCTGCCTGGGTGACACTTGCAACTCTGCCTGAGCCTGACCATTGCCAGCTAGTTCAACTTCCCAGCTTGACTTTGAACCTGTCTTATCTATATGGATGAGTCCAGGTGATCTGGACTCTTGAGTGACCCTGGTTGTTGTCACTGGAACTCACTGCTCCCAACACAGCCTGGAGAAGCATCCTGTGGCTGACTGCAGCATCAGCTTCACAGTTCCCACAGACAGGCAGCCAGTCTGCAAGGTTGGCCCCAGGTCATATTGGAGACTATCTCAACAGGTGGCATCCCATAGCCTTGATCTCACCACCTGGTTTGTCCAGACAGGCTGTCCATGAGCCATCTGGGAGGCAGCTGTGTCTGGACAACACGCCATGAGCATGGTTTCATGTCAAAGGTTGTATAGACATAGGCAAAGTGATTTGCAAAGCTAAGTGAAGATAGAGCTAAGTCTATTCAAATATCAGATACCATAATTCATCCTGATTAGCCTGGGATAATGCAACAGCTGTAACCATTTAGGCTACAATTCTGAAAGGCAAATACTTTAATCTAATGCTAGCAGGGGCTTGCCAATGAAAGGGAGGAACTGAAAAGAAAATATATCAAAATTTCGAACTTCATCCTAGAAAGAGAATTAAAAAAATTTCATTAAAGAGTCTATGCTAAATGTGTCAAAATTTAACTCAGTTATACAAAAAAAAAATTGCTTCCAATTTGTTGAAAGGATGAAAGCACCCAAGATGTATGCAATGTAGACAAAACAGGTCAAAAAAAAGTGATGAAGAAAGCTATTATTCAGCAGTGCCTTATCATGAAGGCATCTGAAATTTAGTAGGTACCTCTATTAAGCCTTTTCATGGCCTTAAAGCCCCTAAGTGCCTGCACATCCACAGCAGGGCCTCAGCTGTGAGGCACGTTCTCATTTATGCTCTACCATGATCCCGAGATGAGTATGTCTGTCTACAGCTGCAGCCCATCACAGCCTGCTTCCAACAATGTAGACTGCTGAAGTCAGCATGTGGCACAGCATGGCCACCTACTCCCAAAAAATCCAGCCAGTGCTTGCAGCAGCCTTTACTCCAGAGGCCTTGCTATAGGACAGAGAAGAGCACAAGATTAACATGGCCTGGAGTAGTCTAACTCTTCATGAGAGGTACAAGACATGGGCATGATTTTTATCAGGAAGGGGCAACGTGGATCAGCCCCCCTTCCTGTGTGAGCTTTCGGTTAAAAGGGCCAGGAGAAACTGCATCTCCTCCAACAAGACACATTGCTGTACTGATTGACCAGTTTCCAGGAACTCCTTTCTTCCAATGTGGTTCCTCAAACCCTATGATACACCCTTTTGAGCTACTTACGAATCAATATTAAAAAAAATTAAAAAAAAAATTAATAATTATCAGGTAGTGTCTTTCTTCTTCTTCAGTTCACAAGATTACTTGTCTTTAATAAAGACCAAAAGGAGAAGCTCATATTGCTCTGGATTCCTACTGGGATGGAAACTTTCCCAGAGCAGCAAAGACATAAGTAACCAAAGCAGCATAACAGTTAAGAGACAAAGCCACTAAGTGAGGATCCACTGATAAGATCAGTGTATAGGAAGTGGTCAGGTCCTCTTTCACCCAATTTTTTCTTATAAATTGTTTAATATTGTGAAAGTAAACAGTTTTTAAGATAAGCTTTCTTCTAAAACTCTTCATGTCAAAGGCAAAGTAGTCTTGGGATGCAACTGTTTTTTTAAGGAATTTTGATATGAACTATTTTTCCTGAAATACACTGGTTTTTAGTGGCAGAGGAAAAGCTATGCACCAGTTTGCATACAGCCAAAAAGAGTAGTAGGGCCCAATCTCCCAGATGTTCGTATTTGGCATTAATTGCTCTGTGCAAACACAATGGCCATCCTCACACTATTTCCTGGCTACCCTGCACAACCATTTCCATTTATTTATTTTTAATCAGGTAATTTCCAACAGGTAGTACAATATCAATGTGTCCACACCAATGTATATGCTAAAGATTTGTGCTTTGTGTTATATGAACAGTATAGCTATATAGCTGCAGGCTCTGGTGGTCTTCCCACCAGAATAACTTCCCAGGTCTGTAGCTTCAGCAACTGAGGAAATGTGTAGTGCAATGTTAAAGTAGTACATGTTAAAGGGAGCTGGGCACCTTAAAATTTAAATTAGCTAGAAAAAATAAAGTGCTGAAGATAAAGTAAAACTGCTTTGATTATTTCTTTAGTGTTTTAAGAAGCTACAGGAAACTTCAGCAAAAGCAGCTTGTGGAACATCTGTGATTGTACTGGCACCCCTGGGAGAAGAATCAAGTAAGATTTCCACATTGGTGACACTTCTACATTTAATATCTTCCTGTGAAAATTGGCTTGCTTCATAAGTTATGTTCTTTAAAAACTGAGCATAATTTGACATATGTAAGGAGAGAAAATTAGCTGTGGCACCTTTAAGAGAACCTGACTTAAACTCCAAACTTGTACTGTTCCAATATAAGCAGGAAGATTTAAATAAAGGTGCATCTTAATTTCTTTAGGTTCTTATCAAGCTCATACTATCCAGACAGTGTAAAAATATGCTGATATAAACTATCAGATTGTACTTTGAGGTTATATTCAAGTAGAGTTGACCCAAGTTAGTGATGTATGGCACTGCACAAACTCAGAGAGACTGTTCTGGACCTGAGCTGCTCTTGAAAGATGTACCCCAGAGTCCACTGTCTTATGTTCCAGTGGCAAACCCATTGACCACAATAAATTAACATCACAGAAAATAATAAAATAGATCAATCAAACTGAGCATTGTTGAGCCAATCTGATTTTTGGCACACCTTCAGAGTTTGCACTGACTTATTGTGGTGGTCTATGTGATGGGTCAGAGCAGACTCCTGCTGTAAGAATGGAGCCCACCTGGAAATCAAAGATCAGTCTCTCTCAGTCAAAGAGTTCAGGCAGTAGCATAAATTCC
This sequence comes from Chaetura pelagica, assembly GCF_000747805.2. NCBI lineage: Eukaryota > Metazoa > Chordata > Aves > Apodiformes > Apodidae > Chaetura > Chaetura pelagica. The sequence goes on along the minus strand of NW_009953496.1, from coordinate 3,508,946 downwards.
AGAATAGGTGTGTGGTATATGCCAAATCTGTTTATCTGCAGAAAAGTACTTCAAAGCCAGAACATGACTTTCAGAAGTATTGACATGCACCTCCACTCATCCCTTTAAAAACTTTCAGTCAAAACCCAAACCTTCCACCCTGACAAAGATGAGAGATCTTGGCTGAAGGCCCAGCAGTCCTTGTAGTCTGCCTAAACTAGGCTTGAGTGGACCCTGAAATGAAATACAGTCTCTCTCTTCTCATTGTAAATGCAATGCTTTAAGGATAAGCAGTGAAAAAGAAGGAAAATCGAGGGAATCGTATTCAAGCTGATGGACAGAAAGCTTGGGAAAGAG
>NW_009953496.1:3421644-3508341 GCF_000747805.2 Chaetura pelagica | reverse complement strand
CAGGAGAGTCTGTACTTTTTCAGCTGCTCTCTGCTTCTTTAGCAAAACCGTGAGCCTTCTGAAACACTTAGCTCATGCTAAATGATCATATGCCAACTATTGTGGTGATGACTGAGCCTGCCACCTGAGTGAATTTACACAATGAGCAAGAGTGGAAATAAGCAGGTGTTTAAAAGTATATGTGCTCAAAAGTACCTGTGCGCTTAAGGACATGGTTGTGCAAGTCACTGAATCTTTGGACTAGGGCTGTTTTAGAAAATGCTGCTACTCAATGACACCTGTCGCCTTGACTGCCACCATGACCACTGAAACAGAAGCTTCAGAAGCATCTTCAATACTAGACAGTGACCCAAGGGACACAGAAATTGTGCTCCCAAGGAAGCAGCATAGGCAAGGCCCTGGAGCTTGTACCTATTGGGGGGTTACAGTCATGGAGCAACAAGAACAGTATTGCCCCATGAAGGAGAACAAGTCTGCAGTGAAGGGTGACCCCAGCACAGGCCATGCGCTCACCAACAAGGCACCATCCCACCGGGGCTGAGCACATCAGGCAGAGCCAGAAGCTGTAGCAAGGATCATCAACAGCCTCCAACACAAGTGATGAACCAGGGCCAGGGTCCACCCAGGGGCTGTTGTCAGGAGCAAAAGGAGATGGATACAGGGCTGGAGATAAGCTGTGACATAAAACTAAGGGGTCCATCCAGGATACAAACTAACTGTAGTAGATCCAGGTCCATTGGGGAGGAAGGGCTGGAGACAGACACACCTACAACATGGCTCAGGGCAGGACCAGATGCCAATTCCTGACTTTATAGAGAGCCCCTGTGCAGAGGAAGTGTGGGCAAGTGTCACAAGTGAGGCCAGTTTAGGCTATTAAGGACTATCAAAGCCCTTGAGATACTAACAGTTACCTCTCATGGCCCTAGTTCCAGCATGAAGTATTTCACTGAGTCATAGAAATATGTCTTAGGAGAAATCAAGTGCAAGCCAGAAGGACAGCAGTCAGAGTAGGAAGCACAAACCATCAACCCAGCTCTCCCTGTTCATAAGGACCAAGCACATGTGCCCAGAGAGGGCAAATCCCATTTGTGAGAAATCATTAAACGTTGCACTGAGACCAGCTGATATTAGTAAGTCCTCACAATCCCAGTTGTCGACAGCTCATTCGCATAATTCATGGCTGCCTCCAATTATCTGTGGGAGATTTGCAAGCAGGACTCTCAGCCTGTAAAGGAGGTTCCACATGGGCAGGCACTTAATGAACAGATTGGATTATAAACATTGGCTAATCTTTCCCACATGTACACCTGAAGAATATCACAAGTGACATCTGTTTAAATTTCCAAGGAAATTAATGATTCCTAAAGAGGCAAGGCTTATCAAGGCTTTGACTGGCCCTGATAACAGACAACCACCACGGGGCAAATTGTTTATAATAGTCTATAAGTGCCTCATTCTATGGGTTCATCTTGGAAACTTTTATTGACATGGTCCTTTTTATTAATGTTTGCACTGGCAAAGACTAGAACAGCTTTGTTCAATCTTATGATTATATTAGGCTACTAAGGCCTCTAATGAGCATCTTGTATCTTCAGGTCACAGTCAGTTTAAAATGATTGGTACTGGGGCCAGGATACCATGTGCTCAGCTGAACTCTAGGAGACAGCTACGTTGTGCCTGCCCCATCCTTGTGGGGCCCATCTGTGAGACTGCTAAAACATTAACTCATGTGTGCTGGGTCATTTGCAGCATTCACTGTCTTGACATTCAGGGGTGGGAAGGGGTGGTGAAAAGAGACCTGTCCACGTTTACTGTGAGATTATAATCAACCTTTTCTATAGACCACATATGGAAAAAGAAAGCCACTTCCTCTGTCTCCTTTTGCATAAAGCCTGTACATTAGGACATAAAACCTCTCCATCAGTTTGCCCTTGTGTTTCTTCTTCCCCATGAATCATGTGGCAGGACTTTTCAGAGACTCGTTGTGTTTCAAAGAAGGAATAATGAAAAAAGAGCATCCACAATGGCCTGGGGAAGTAGCAATATGGCAAGATATTTGCTAAACTCAGGGATCAAGAAAAAGGAATTAACTGCAGCAAGTAATTCTCTTCAAGCTGCACGTAATGCATTTCCTTTGCAGAACTGGGTAGCTATGGGTTTATTCTAAAGTACAAACTTGCCTTCCTGGTCAATGAGTATTTCACAAAGAAACTATTCAAGCCTACAGAAAATACAAATGGCTCATAAATAGTTTAGAAATGTTTTCTTGCATAACAATAATTCTGATCCATCACTGAGTTCACTGATGAAGAGTCTGGCCACATCAATGAACCTGTTCCTCCTGACACCGTGGTGTAAATCAGAATTTATTCTGTTGAAACAAATGGATTAAGATGATGGTTAAATTCAGGCTGAAGCAAATGGAATCTGGAGGAGTCTTTTATCTAAAACTATGCTAATATTGCTGTCTGACACATTGCACTCAACCCAATTTTGGATGTATGTCATATATTCTTCAAATCAGCTCTTTCCCAGTTTAAATGTGTACAATTACACTAACATTGCTTGCTGAAGGTCTGGCCCAGAATTTGTGACTTAAATTTCTCTGTGATTCATCAGCAAAATTAGTTGGGGCCATCACTTAAAAAATACTGAAGCCTTTCAATGACTGGATAAATCACTTCAGTATGGGTTATTTCTTGTGCTTTCTCTGACTAGCACAGTATTTTTTCCCAGGAATAAATATGAAAGAGAAGTAAATCACTGACCTTATTATTGGCTTAATAAATAACGGGTATATTTAAAGATAGCTTTCAGGCAAAAGATGATCTATGTCCTCCAAGTGCACTTGCATACACACACATACATAATTTCCTCAGTTTTATTTTAGGATCTTGCAAGATTGGGCTTATTATTCATATGCTGCATATCTGCCACAGAGAATGTTCTATTAAAACCATAACAATGTGATACTATATTAGGAAAGGAACTCAATTTGTAGGACATTTGGAATCTTTGTTAGTTACAATACAAGACTCTTCGCTTTCATGATGGAAAAAAAAACAACCCCAAGAACAGTTAGCCTAAGCAGGAGATATTGCTTGCAGGTAATAGAACTCTCCTAGTCAAACTGTCTGTTTACTAACTTTCTTCTGGATTTCTAACAGAAGAAAATCCTTAAACAATGGATACAGGCAAGGATACAGCTGGTTTGTTCAAAGTTTTATATTTTGTTAAAGGTCTTTCTGCTGTAGTACATGGGTTTCTCAGTGGCTAATATGGAACTTTTAAATCAGTTTTTAATGCCTCTTTTCTTAAGTAACAAAGCAAGTGTCAGGAACACGTATAAAATGGATGTATGTATGGCAACAGTTGGTTTAAGGCATGCAAGGGAAGAGCTGAAGCCAGGTATAATAGATCAAGCCTTTTCCTGAGCTTCGCCTTGCTTTTTCCTCCCACATTTCTTCCTTCTAATATTCCATGTTTGTCTTGAATGAAGACCTGACCCAGGGAGACCACATCCCCAGAAGCTGGAGAGAACAGGCTGACTGGTGGGAAAAGTATGGCAGAGACCCCCTGGAACAGCAAACAAAAGAGGAAGAAATGGGGAAAGAGAGAAAACTTTCCTTCTCACCATGGCTCTGCAGCCTTGCCAATCCCATCAGTGGTATACTGGTCCTGTCTTTATCCAACTAGTTTCATAATACACCTTCACACCACTGCACAAATTTCTTTCTGCTTTCAAGGACCAATGTTCAAATACCTACGCCTGATTCTCAAGGTCACATAACTCTACCTGGTGAAAGTCTTTCTATGGCAGAAAGTCCAAATAAAAAGCAGTGACTGAATCTCGTAGATCCTACAGAGGGCATACATCTGGGGGGAAAAAGAAACCACAACAACAAAACAAAAACAAAACCCTTTTCTTACAGGACTAAAAAATTCCTCAAATGGGCTGAAAGAGAACTTGGTAGTCTATGTACAACAGTGCCATCTGATGGGCTTACTCAAAAGGGTAAACAAGGTGACGGATCTGCAGGCCTGGCAAGTGACCTTTAGTCAGCCACATGTTGTGATCAATACAGGATTTCATTAAAAGAAGGTGCTATCCAATGAATTATTACTTACATAATCTGTTTCCATAAGCCTACTACTGTCCAACTACTTTTAAAAATAAGGTTATGGGATTTCTTGATAAAGGTAATTCAGTTAAAATAATTTCCATCATAGGATATTTAATTTAGTACCATGGAACATTTTGATGGAGACACTACAGACAATCAAACATATAGGTCAAGTTAAATTAACTAATTACTGGTTAACAGACCCTCAAGAGAAATTTTAAAGTATGAAGCAATGCAGGAAAGATGAGGGTTCAGAGGTCTCCCAGGAAAAGCTGCCCCTGTAGTCACAGGGGCAGACTACATAACCACCTAGGGTAACAGAAAGGAAAGAAAATACTATCTAATTGATCAGCATTCAAGAGTTGATATCTCTTTGACAATGTAAACAACTGTGGGTCCCGTCTTTACAGAATACATTACAAAGTGAACATAATGGCTTTTTAAAAGTATAATTCCTTCTTCTCCAAGACCCCAGTCAAGTGACTTTGTTTTGAAGAATGAGGTGGGTTCATTAACTGCTAAAATAAATGTAGAAATGAAGCTTCTGAGTTTCAGTCATGACTTCCAAGTGCTCAGTGTGGCTACTTATCACTAGACTGCCTTCCCCTAAGCCTCTTCTTCTTATAGTGCATGAAGTTGTTATTAATATGTCATTATTTTTTTAAAGATTGCTCTTTTTAGATCAGTTCCATACGGAAAAGTGACCTTTTAATTTATTTACATCTTCATTACTTTATTACAGCATAGGCAAAAGAAACAGAATTCCCCAGGTTTGAATTCCTGTGATCACGCAGAAGTGGACAGAAAAATTTATTTCATTTACTGCAGTGAAATAGCAAGAGCCATCTCTGGTCACAAAAATCAGTTCATGTCCCTGTAATATAAACAGTTTTTATCAATGAGCCAGAAGAAAACCTTAAATGATTATTTATACAATTTCTAAATAACACAAATACTGGAAATATATATAAATATTGGAAAGCAAAGACTTTTCATACCGACCTGGACCATTTGGTAGTTAGGGTTCAGATCAGTTCAGCATAGGTAAATTAAAAATTTCAGGAAAACATTGTACATCTTTTTAGGACTCGCTTTATCTTCAATAAGAAGTCTACTTAAAATATTTGGAGATTATGACAGATAACTGATTGAATATTAACTGGCTTCTTTTGTGTTTGTTTTCAACTTCCTTCCCAGCTCTTAACTTTTATAAACAAAAATCCTGATTTTCTTTTTTTTTTTTTTTTTTCTCCACAAATAGATTAGTCTCAGAAAGCAAAAGCAATGCTGGACCATTGTAATGCAAAAATGATTTTTCTCCAGATGTGAAAATTGGTATGAAATATTTTGCTTTAGCCTTGACTTGCTTTGGAGTTCTAAATCCTGTCTAGGGAATGTTCATGGAGGAAAGCCCTATTCAAACAGCTGTCTCAGAGAAGGATTAGGTGGATGAGATGTGAAAGGCCAGTGTAGAAAAAAAAGGTTTGTATTGAACCTGGAAAGGATTGTTTCATTTATGGCTGTTTAGAGAGAGAGAAGGAGAGAGGGAATTATGGCAGGGGAAGAAGGAGTGGGACTGGTGAGATGTAGGCATCTCACACATAAAGAAAGCATCACTGCTGCTTTTGGAAACCTGGAATTACATATGCAAACCCCATGGCCAAGACATCTTACTGTACTTCTCATTTCCTGGATGTACCCACATCAGTCCTTGATATTAACAGGAGAAAAATCAGTTCTATGCCGAAAGCTGTTACTAACTCTTTAATATGAAAGCTCACTTCAAAGCAGGACCTGTACTGATAGAGTATCTAGATTCTCTGATTTACACATCACAGCTAGGTCTCAGTGAAGGCATAATTGAAAAACTCAGCTAACCAGGTTTTTCTTCTGTGTGTGTATTATATGTGCAGTTTATTTATGCAACTAAGAAGGACCAATCCATATACCCTCAGCTGACACAGCAGATAGTGTGTCTAAGAAACACCAGCACTTGCTTGTGAGTGGAGCCATTTTACTGTAACAGGACACAAAGGTATAACCCATGGTTATCTGGTTTTAGCTTCATGATCCAAGGAAAGGTAGGAAGCAAATTTGCAGCCCCATATCTGTGCTTCTATCTGCTTTTGTTATTGATCCCAAAATCCTCTGGAAGCCATTCTACGATGAGTAATTGATATTTAAATTGATGTTTCACAGTTAATCTTCTTTCTGAGATCTCCTTTGTCAGTAAGCACAGGCCTGGTTATAGGCTACAAGGCAAGATGGAAATGTAAACTCCAGCCAGTAACATTGTCAGAGTGGCTCTAAACCTACTAAACCAATGCAACCTGAGGTGAGGGATCATAAATCTCTCTGTGTGTATAGCTGCCATGACCAATCTCCTTCCAGAAGACTGCATGTGGCCTCCAAAGAGAGTTTCTGGCAGTTTATCTTTCTGGTCTAGAGGTACATCTGTGATAAACCAGGAAAACCTAACAGTGGAATAACATAAGCTGTGTTTTCTTTCTCCTGTCTCACTGAAAAGCTAATATTCATTTTCTCCAATTAATATTAAATCCAAGTCAGATTAGCTTGCCATGACAGCACTCACCCATGATAGTCTCCTGTATTTTATTTCATGACAAATTGAGTTCCATGAACTAGAAAACTCACTTTTGGAGCTGACTGCTATGGATGCTGAAAGAACCTTGAGCATCTGTAGAGTTATATTCAAGTTTTCTGCCTGTGTGTCTGAGTGTGTATGTGATCCACTGCCAAACAAGTTCATCTCTGAATTGCAACAACAATGTAACGTGCAGTGCATATGGAAAGAAACAGTTTCTTGAAACACAGTGATATCTGCAATCCATTGATTTTGTTAGCCAAGAGGGAATCAAATCTTGTGGGTTTTGTATGTAAAGAATAATTTTTCTCTAGCAGTTTCTCAGTAGAAATACTATACCTTGCTCTTTATAAACACTGTCAGGAAAGACAACTTGTTTAAAAAGAAGGCATTAGCATATACTATTTTTTTAAAGTTGTGTCCCTTCTAGTCATAAATGCAATGTTCTTCTGCATACTTAGTTTAAGCTCTACAGTTTCATGGGAGCATTCAAGACATGAAGAACTCTTACAAAATAGAGGTAGAAGTGAAAAAAAAAATTAGCAAGTTTTCAAAAGCATCAGAAGCAGGAAGCATGGCAAAGAGACAGTTGACTCAACAGATTTCGTTGTAAAAATAAGTTTTCCAGAAAGATAAGGTCATTAAAGAAAAATTAAATTACATCTTTAGTTAGTAAGGAAGGTTTCCACCACAGACCTTCTTTATAGGGGGCTGATTCTGCTGGGCTGTTTCAAATTGCAGTGTCAGGAGAGATTTTTGAATGAAATTTATAAAATGAGAAGTAGGAATTCAGAAGGACCAGATGGTGCTCACCCAGGCTTTCTGAAGGAACGCACATACCAATGTGAAATTGTTGTGTGTAATCTGTCACTTAAAATCAATTTCAGTCCTAAAGAAACAGAAAGCAACAAATGTGACACCATTTTTAAGCCGTCAGGGAAGATTTGGGGAACTATAGATCAGTAAGTCCCACTTCCACATAAGGGAAACTATGGAAACTATAATAAAATCTATAATTAGTAACCACATGGAAATATTTTATTTAGTAAAGAAGAGTCAAAACTGATTTTCTGGATGGGAGTCACAGATCAAATATTAAATATTTCTTCAAAGTAATTAATGAGCATGCAGACAGCTTTCCAGAACTGTTCACTCTGTGTTACAGGCATAAGGCAGAGAGTGGAAAAAGAAAACCTCATTAAACCTCGGTATGAATCTATGCTGAGTGTTGCACGCAGGTTTAACCCTTGAATATCAACATGTATACTAGTCTTAAAAAATATACAGAAAAAGAAGTCATGTTAGCTCAGCAAAACTATGAAGAAAGGGCAGTTATCTTCTCACACTGCAACATCAGTGAGAGTCACGCAGATTCATTTCGATTGAAAAAGCAGTTTTATATTAATGATGTCAGGAAAATAAGAATCTTTAGTCTTCTAAAAATGTCTTTGAACATACGTGCAAATTTTAGAGACAAATTTCCATCTGTTTCAGTCTTTCACTGTGTTTGCACTTAAAAAAGAATAATCAGAATGAAAAAATGTCCTCAGATGTCTTGAGCTGTGAACAGGGTATGACTTTTCTTAGCATGGGAAAAGGGCTGTTTTTAAATGGAGCTTGAAGACAGTTAGTGAATACCTTTTGTGAAAAGAAAAGGCAACATCTTTTCCTCAAATTGAGAGGAAATAAAAGTCTGAAGTAGTGCTCTGAGGTTTGGAAGAGTTAAGCTTCCAGTGAGAATAGGTGGTTTAACCAGAATTTTTATTCTACATTACTCTCAGCACTTGTTTCTAGTATTTCCCTTCCCATCCTTCAGGATTATCTTCTGCAAAATCTGGTTCTTGCAGACACAAAGAGCCACATGTGAAAACTCTGGGGAGATGCTAAGCCAGGGAACAAGGAATGGGAGTTGATGGATCCTTGTGAACACAAAGGAATTGGTGCTATGTGTGGAAGAAAAATACTGCAGTGTAGGCAATATCTGGGAAAGCTCAAAATTCCTAAGTCTGTTTACCCAGTATTGAAAGACTGAAGACATATTTGAAGACATATGTGAAGACACTCACAGACATATTTTCTAAGATGCTAAAATCCTGTGATCAATTTTCATGGACCTTGAAAGCATCCATAACTGCCAGGGGAATGGAATTATAGTACCTGCATTGCTAAAATAAAGTATATTTGCAGCAAAACCGAGTGTTCTTGCTTTTTCTTTCCTTCTGTCTTTATTTACATTTATGTATATGAGTAAGGATCTATCTGTATTGTCTAGGGGATTTTGTTTTTTAAATGGTATTATAACAAATATTTACAAATAATATAAGCAGCAATGAGCTTAGAACCTCAGGCTTTCCTCCCCTTCTAACATATTTCACAAATGGGTCTTTAAATCTATCCCAAACCTAGTGACTATGACAATTACCTTTTAAAACAACTTGCTTATGGCTAGCATCTCAAAACCATAGATATGTCTATGTCTAAGAAAGACATCATACACAGGCACTCATAACACCATGAGTCACATTCCAACAAAAAAGTATTTCATCCTTCCCCATTCTTGTGCACCAGAAAACACATCCTTATATATGCTCTATTCCCCCTGACAGCAGTTATGAGCACAAGAGGCAGGTGTCCCTGTAATATATCTAAATCTTTTTCTTCACAGAAGGAGTCATTGCAGAGTGTTTTCTTAGCAAAAGGCAAAGCAAATAGCCTCTTGTCTTGATTAAACCCTCTGACTTTTGGAATCTTCTGCTAAATTGTATTTGTCATACAGGAAGGGTGTAGGAGGGAGGAAAAGAATTGAAAAACTCCAGTCTTGTGTCAATTATCAAGTGTTTTAAATTTAGAGATTTTCCCATCAACTAGAAACTAAATCCACTTGTTTGCTGCCAGGGAAAATGGGTGAAGATGCCATTTCTAAAGTGTGTAAAGACTTTGTGGTTCATTTCACAATAATATTTGTTGAACTTTTGTGGCACACTTTCAGAGGAAGAAAGACGGGGCTGTGTTAGTCATGATTCGCTAAATAGCACGTCTTAATCCTTCCTAGTTTTTGTTTATTCATGCCTTGCTGTGGGATTTGCAGTGTTAGCTCATGGAAAGAAAAAGAAAATCCCAGCAGATAGAGGAATGCAGCCTTCCAGTCCACTGCTCGGAGGCAGAGTTGGATATTTAAGGGCATACAGTCATAGGATGAGGATGGATTTAAACTGAGAGTAAATAAAGGTTAGATTTTAGGAAGAAATTATTTAGTGTGAGGGTGGTGAGACACTGGAACAGGTTACCCAGGGGAGTTGTGCATGCCCCATCTCCTGGAAGTGTGCAAGGGCAGTTTGGGTGGGCCTCTGAGCTACCTGGTCTAGTGCGAGGTGTCTCTGCCCCTTTCTGTCAGGAAGACTTCACTTCTGACATAAATAAAAATGCATAAGGAATAGGGAAAAGGAGCAGAAATAGATGGCCTGCTTCTCAGGCACAGGTATATGAGACCTGGGAGACCAAGCTCTGCATGCAAGATGACCATGAAACCAGAAGTAGAGCCCAGTGAGCCAAGGTAGGACAAGGTGTGCATTTTTCCCCAGAGCTCACCATGCCCCTGCCCATCATCTCTGACAGCCAAAGCTGCAGTCAGGTAGAGATCACCTACCTTTGGGTACCCCAGCGCACTCCAAGCAATGTCACAGCAAGGAGCAGGGTGCAACCTCTGCTAGAAGCATTCCCACAAGCTCTACTTTCTGCCTCATGCAGTTGTTTCAGAGGTTACTTTCATCCTCTGTCTCCCCAGGCTGAGCAGACCGATAAAGGAGCTTCTCCTTATTTTTTTTCTCACCTGTTCTGAAATAGGATCTGTTTGTTGTGAGAGGCCTTTTTGTCAGAGGAGGGTGCTTCCTTTGTCTTGTTTCCTCTTGACTCTCACTGGCCATAACCTTGGGGGAGCTGGAGGAGGGAGCTGCTGTGCTGCCATGGGTGGTGCAGCCACATCCCACCAGTGGGGAGCAGGCATGAAGGGGTGGCCAACAAGAGACAGAGTGTATTGAAATCCTGCTCTGCACTTTTCCGGTCCAGGTGATGCTGTCACTGACAGATCTGGTCTGGACCTCTGCTGCAGCTGAGGAGGGTGAGAGTGGAGGGAAAGGCAAAAAAAAAACCAGAGCCTGTAGTGCATAATGAAGTCCTTTTGTGCTGAAAACTCATATTTGATACACCATAGACAGAGATGCTGACAGCTACAATCTGTGCCTTACAGGAAAAGGTTTTGAAGAGAAAATACGCTGCTTTTGCAAATGCTGACACAGGGCTGGTGAGGGCCTGTAGAACATTGGCTCTCTTCAGTGATGACTCCCATTGAAGAGCTAAGGAAGAATCATGGGATTATAGAATGGTTTGGGTTGGAAAGGGCCTTAAACAGCATCTAGATCCAATCCCTCTGCATGGGCAGGGGCACCTTCCACTAGATCAGGTTGCTCAAAGCCTCATCCAACCTGGTCTTGAACACTTCCAGGGATGGTGCATCCACAACTTTCCCAGGCAGCCTGTTCCAGTGCATCATCACTCTCATGGTGAAGAATTTCCTGCTAATGTCTAACCTAAATCCCCTCTCTTCCAGTTTTAATCTATTACTCCTTGTCCTCTCTCTACAAGCCCTTTTAAACAGTCCCTCCCTAGTTTTCCTGTAGACCTCCTTCAGGTACTGAAAGGCTGCTGTGAGCCTTCTCTTCTCCAAATTCTTTCATTTCTATTTATTTCATTCACTTTAGTGCATAGCTCAGTTGCTGGGCGTGCCTAACAAGGATCACAGCACCCAAGAAGGCTGGATTTCTGTTCCTCTGCCTGCCATGGTCTTGGTACATGAGTTTATACAAGTTTTCCCTGTTCTGGACCCTTTGGGTTCTTCATCACAAGTCTTTGCAGTTCTCAGGAAGCCAAGTATAAAATATTGGTATTCACTAAAGTCACTTGAGGTCAGTTTTACTCTTGCTCAGTCAATCACTCTTCAAGAAAAGTCACAGGTTTTAAAAATCTCTCCTTTCCAACGGAAGTGCATTTTCCAATGTAAGTGAGTATGAAAATGATGGAGATTCCATGAACAGGACAAATGTGTGTTCTGTGTCTTACGTAGGAGAGAGATAAGAGTCCAGCTGCCTCTTCCTCAGCTGCTTTGAAGCAACTGAGATAACAGGATTCAAAGCCATGTATAATTCATTAGTTTATACCTGACTCTACCTTGCAAATTCTGTTATGATCCATTAATTTGAGAGCATGTATTCTTGATTATAACACCGAATTTTAACATGCCTTTTGAGCTGCAGTAGAAACTTCTTTTGGCTCCACTTCTCCAGTACACTGTGTATCCATTTCTCACATCCTTTATCAGAAGTTGTTGCTAAGATTATCTCACTTTGTATTTCTCTTCACTTGTTCACTACTGAACTCAGATTTGCAGGATGCAACTTGTGAGCAGAGGTAACACAATCTCTCACTAGCTGGTATGATTTGAAGTAGCTTTAAACAAGATCCAGGGTGACAGTTTTGTACTTAAGAATGAGGAGTAGGATGGAATGATACTTTTACTAAAGCTAGATCACATTTTAGGTTATTTGCACCACTGTGAAAATGTTTGCAGTAGCACAAGAAAGAACTTGAAATTTGTTTTTGACTATTTAATGTAGCTTTTTATGCTGTACACCAGTCTAAACATAGTCCTTAATTCAGGAGATCAGAAATAAGCAATTAAAAACATTGGTTTTCAGCTCATTTTTTGCAGAGTTGTTGCTTTTCAGTCACTAAAACAGATTCTTCTATTAGCCACATTCTATTCTTATAACATAAAGGGCTAAATGCAGAGTAAACACTAAATACAAAACTCTCAAGGTTATATCATAAAGTATATGTCAGCACTGCAACTTCATGTTATATTCTTCAAAACACTGTCTTGCTCAAACTATGTTCCAAGTCATGCTTTCTTCAAATTTGCTCCCATGACAGAACCCAGGGTCCCTGGAGACTTAGTAATCTCCAAAACCATCATCATCCTGTCTATTAAGACCATGATACTGAAGTCAGTCATAATCTCTACAGGAAAAAAAAAAAAAAAAAGCAGCTCAGTTCTAGCTGAGTGTCATTTATTTCAACAATTTTCCTTCCAGTTTTCACATGTGTACTAAGCAAATTAGATGCTTAGATTAGTATAATAATACTGCGCTTCTGGACGTGAACAGCAGTTCTGGACTTTTCAGTGTTAACTTTGTCATGCTTTGTTCAAGGTGGTAGAAAAATGTGCATAAAAACATTTGGGTAATCATTCCCCATGTTTTGAGTCTTTTCCTATGATTAATAAACACAAAACAAAACAAAACAAACAAAAAAAAACCACCACAAAAAAAACCAAACCTGGGATGTTTTGGGGTAGCTGAAGCTTGCACAGACCCACATACAATATTGAAAATGTTTGGATTCCACAACAACATGACCTGCAGAGCTTAGGAAACTGCATTGATTTCTGTTCCTCTATTCAAAATTCAGGTGCTTTTAGCCTTCTTTTTGTTTTTTTGTTTTTTGTTTGTTTGTTTGTTTTTGTTGGTTTTTTTAATTTCAAAATTATCTCAAATAAATACACTGTTGCTGCTAATTTATGTTCTTACTAAGGTGTGGATTTAATTAAACAAGAACTATCTTGTCTTCCTGTAGATCCTATGTAAAATTTAATTATGATCTACCTTCTCCATAGTACAAAATGTGTCTCTCAAAGTATAGGAGCAACATTTAATAATGTCTACATTAAAATATTATCCAAAATAGTATCTCACTCTTCACAGGAATGTCACGGTGTAGCCAGTGCTACCTATGTTCAGTTTAGCTGGTGAGCTCCCACCTACTTGTAGTCCATCTTGCAAGGAATTAATGTCCATGGGCATCTACAAATCTCAACCTGAATACAGAATTCTGAATACAATGGGGAAAGTTATTTTCTTACCTAGATCAGGATATCAGATTCATGCCTGTACTTTGTACAATACATTGTTGCACAAAATTGGCATTTTGGAAAACAGGCAAATAGTTGCCAATCTGGAGAGAGGGACAAAAAGTGGAAACACAAGTACATCTTTAGTATCATTTCCTTGAAGCATTCCTACCATCCAGATGTGTCTGGTGACATCTGCCTTTGCTCAGCAGGACACATGTCATTGCACAGTTCCCTCACCTTATGCTGAATAATTGAAAAAAACAGCATCTACTCAGCTCAGCAACACCCTGTTTACAGGATAAAAGCTTTGATTTCAGCACTTTCAACTTGGAGTGTTATTTGGAAACATTTGGCTCATAAAGAGTCTTACAGTTCATGCTTTGACCTCCTCACGACCTGAACATTTTGTTAACAAAGTACCCTGTTAATGTTTTGACCAAAAGAACTAATGTACTTGGGACCGGTTGTGTTGCCAAAGTGGTGCTTCCTCCTAAAAAGGGAAAGTTTTAATTCTATTTTCAAAAGCAATGTCTTTCTCCTAACTATATATGGAAATGTCATCAATCAGTCCTGGAAGCAGAGTGAGCATTGCAGTGCATTATCATAGCTTGTGTTCCTGCATTTGGTGTAAGAAATCTCACCACGCTGTAGCCCGCAGCGGAAGTCTTCTGCTGCATCTAGTTTCCTTCCACCAGCTTGAGTAGATGTGAATAAAACTTCTGTTTTAATCAGGAGCAGTGAAGTACATAGCAACAAACTAATCATAAGAGGGGATAATAAAATGCACAGCCACTCCCAGCTGTATTTACAACAGAACTCTTCGACTAAGGTGTTTTTGTTCATTTTTAGTGTTTTTTGTTTTTTTTTTAAATTAAGATGTAAACTGCCTGGACCCTTCAGCCTTCATGGGTGCATACTTCTGCTGTTGGCTCTTTTTGAATGTAGTAAACAATATTTTAGCTTAAAATAGATTCTAAACATTTTTTATCCCTGCCTTATTAATACCAAAGGATTTCAGCAATCAAAACTCATCTCTTTACTTAAAGAAAGACACTATTTGAGCATTAGATCTACCAGGAATGTCAAAAGGCAAACGTTTTTGAAGCAGGGAGTGCTCTCAGGCTGCTTGGTCTTCATCTTTATAAACAAAATCCCAAGATACATCTCTTGAGACCCTACCTGGAGTACTGTGTCCAGTTCTGGAGCCCTCAACACAGGAAGGATATAGAGCTCTCGTAGAGACTCTAGAGGAGGGCCACAAAGATGGCCAGAGGGGATGGAGCACCTCTCCTATGAAGACAGGCTGAGAGAGTTGGGGTTTTTCAGACTGGAGAAGAGAAGCCTTCAGGGAGATGATATAGCAGCCTTCCAGTACCTGAAGGGGCTACAGGAAAGCTGGGGAGGGACTCTTTAAAAGGGTTTGTAGCGAGAGGACAAAGGGTAATGGTTTTAAGATGAAAAATGGTAGAATTAGGTAGAATACATAAAGAAGAAATTCTTCAGTGTGAGGGTGGTAAAACACTGGAAAAGGTTGCCCAGGGAAGTTGTGGGTGCCCCCTCCCTGGAAGTGTTCAAGGCCAGGTTGGATGGGGCTCTGAGCAACCTGGTCTAATGAGAGGTGTCCCTGCCCATGCAGGGGGCTTGGATCTAGATGATCTTTAAGGTCCCTTCCAACTCAAACCATCCTGTGATTCTATGATGCTATGAAATCCCTGATGGCAAATTCATCAGCAATGGAAGGAGCAATCACATCAATACTATGGCAGTAAAGAAATACTATACTTAATAAAGGTTGTGTTAGTCAAATCAGAACAAATGCTGTTAAAAAAACAAAGTGAATTGGAACATATTGCATGTGCAGTTATAATTCGCTAGCCACTCAACTGCATTTATTCTGTGTCTTTTAACTTTTTAGTAAGT
Organism: Chaetura pelagica; assembly: GCF_000747805.2. NCBI lineage: Eukaryota > Metazoa > Chordata > Aves > Apodiformes > Apodidae > Chaetura > Chaetura pelagica. The sequence continues at coordinate 3,492,728 of NW_009953496.1, read as the reverse complement.
AAGATTAAAAAGCAATATATACGACGCATATTTATAACGGTCATCATAACTCCCTTGTTTTGTTGTATGGAGCTCATAATACATTTTTTATTTTCTTTGTTCATTGTCAGTCATCTAACTTACTAAAGTCTCCAATGTATGGGAAAAACAAGCACTTCTAGGTCCTTTCAGAAGTGCATTTTAGGAACTCAAAACAGCCAAAACCGTTCTACAAGCCCCTGGTAGAAGAGTTCTCAGGGGAGTTGAACTAGATGATCTCTGTGATTCTCATTGAAGAAAATATCAGTGAAGTAGACAAAATGCAGAAAAAAATGATGTAAGATAAATGTGAGGGTTTGTGGCTTTTTTAAATACTGTCAGATATTGAGCACAGATTTCTAAATTTAGAGTATTTTAGGTAGGAGTCCGTAAAGGACAATTCAGTTTATTAGAAAACGATTAATAGAGGAACCTATTTGGAAAAGTCTTTACCCATTTCTGCAGTACCCCATTCCTTGAAGAGATTATAAGTTTCAGAAAGGTCAGATAATAAAAATGCTTACAATAAATGCAGAATATCCTGAGTTACAGTAAGCAGATACAAAGGAGAACAATTACATGTGGTTTAGATTTAAGTCAATCTCTTTTAACCAGGGTTTGAGGGAAGTCTCCAGTGAGCACATTTTCATGAACAGTCTAGGTGATGGAAAACAGAAAGTCCTTATTAAATCTGCAGACAATAGGAAGGGTGGAGTTTCAGACATGCTGAAGAGCTCAGAAGGATCTTGAAAACTACAGTTACATGAAAAAAGACAGGATGGTATTCAACAAGGAAGGAAAGAAAGTGCTACACTCAGTCAGGAGAAATCAGCTTCTTACATGCGGGGTGGGGAACAACTGGTTAGGTGGAGAAGGACAGAAAAGGATCCCAGGGTTATAAAGCGCCACTGGCTGAGTATAAATCAGCCATGTCACCCTGCTCTGGACAGGCCAAACACTAAGCTAGGACTTATAAACAGGAGAGAAAAAACGCAGCATCTTCTGTTCTGCTCCGAAAATAAAACTCACTGTTCTGCTTTCTTTGTTCAGCTTTCGTGTCTCCACTTCTCAATGCACTCTATTCTCTAGGATGATTGTTAGGCTAGATTTTGCAGTACCTTCTTCAGAGGATATGAGGTTAGCCACTGTTGGTGAGGACACACACAATGAGTGGGGCTTCTGCAGTTCCTCTATCCTCTGTGGCTCTGCTGTACCCCATGCAGGGGGCTCTGCTTGTTTTGCAAAGCTTTTTTTCTTTTTTCTTTTTCATTTGAGGACTTGAGCCTGAAACCTAGATCTGACAATAGTTCTGAAATGTTTCAGTTCCTAATTTCACTTCAACTGTAGGCTCACCTCCAAGTCCTTCAGATGGGAAAATGTTGTATCACATTTGTATTGTCTTTAGCCCAGCCGTTCTACAGCACTGCCAGGCCACACATGCATAGGATGGAAGGGAAGACAGAGGAAGGGACAAAAGGTTGGGTCTCTGAATATTGCATGTAACTCATAGAGGAAAATGAAGAACTTTTACATTCACAATTTTACTTGAGTTCAGGCCAGTCAATAAGCATCCCTATTCTGAAGAATACATTGCACAGCTAGTGAAATACCACATTTTGTTCTGTTGGCTTTTAAAACCCTTCCTTAGATTTTGCTTTTTATTATTTGTTTCTGATGCGAATGAAGGTATTAACTTGGTCTGACTTAATTGTTCTTAAATCTTTAAACTGGATGCCTTTCAGAAAGCAGAAACCGGCTTGTCAGAAATGAGATATCAGGGACTGCAGGGGGAGTAGCTTTGTGAGGAAAAGCAGTCACTGCTGAAGTCCAGTATTCCCTTTTGCCTACAAAAGACTTAAAACACTGATATTTCTATATCAAGCTAGCAACAACACTGGTTTCAGTTCCACCCTCCAGACAACACACCACCTCCCTCAAGTGGTCAGTGAAATTAGGGTTGTTTGCTCTGTTTCAAGGGCTGTTCTTTGGCACTGCCCAAAGAATGTGTTGAAGAATGCACTTTATAAAAACATTATTAATAGATCAAGTTTAAAGCGTTCTGCAAAGAAAAAAAAAAAAAAAAAAAAAGGTATTTTGAATGGTAGAAAGAGATAACAAACCCACAGAAACAAATACTTAGTTGGCATTACTTGGGCACAGTAGTCTTTTGATGAGAAGAGAACTGAAATAGCTGGGTTTTTTTGTGGATGGGCTCTAATAGCTTTCTGCCTGTGGTTACAGGCATTCAGTTACGGTCACTGCTACAACAGAGATTGTATAAGCACATAAGCTAATCAAAACAGAGATTGTATAAGCACATAAGCTAATCAAAACAGTGGCACATTTGGAAAAGCAGCACTGTTAGTTCTGATGGCTTGCTCAAATCCTCATTGGAATAATTACAGTTTTCTTCTTTTGTTCAAAATGCATCATTTAGAAACAGTTCTTTTGTCATTTGCTGCCTAATATGTGATTGCAGAATAAACTGGAACAATTGCTCACGGGAACTCAAACCAGAATTACATAAATTACAAAAACAGCAATAATGATGGTAAGATAAAAGCAAAGAAGAAATAGAAAGCTTCACACTTCAGGAAGCAACCCAGACATGCATTGCCAGGATTCAGGATAAAATTTTCTCATGGAACAGTATGCTATAGAAGTGTCTGGCAGAGAGATGTACACCCAACACCCAAAGCAATGCCTCTTTATGTATGCTGACAGTATCCACTATGGCAATAGGTAAAGAAATTCCTGCTCATGCAGCCAAATCATGCTTTTCTACACATCACTGGGCACCTGCAAAATTTTGTGGGTGTTATCTAGAACGAATCCAAACATTCACACAGCCTGCTATCCTATCAGCACCCAAAACCCGTGATTTTCACACAAAAAGAAAGCAGGTCACGTAGAACTGAGCAAGCCATGGAAAAGTAAGAGCATTACAAAAAAATATCTTAATGTATAGCCTGACAAAAAATACCTAAACAAGCCTATCCAGCAAAAATCTAGAGAACACATAGCTTTAGAGAGGAGGCAAAAAAACAGTGATGCCAAGTCACCAAGCAGTTAAATTAGTACAGGAAACACAATCCTCATGTTTCAAGGCCTAAGTTAGTCCCCAGCAGGAGTCAGGAATAAAATTGTGAAGTACAACATATATAGCCAAATACGTTATAAGCATTGGTCTTGCTAGAGGCAATGTTCTGTTCTAGGATGCAATTTTTTGTGTTTCTTTTGCTGGGTAAAACTGCAATCAGGTAGTTCCAACCACTTCTTTTAATAAAAGCCTGCTAATTAAAGCAACACTACCCAGCCTCCTTCTTGGCATTAATGAAGTGCCAGAGGAAGGAAGCCTTATGCATTTCTTTTCCTCCCAGAGCATCTAATATCCCACACTATAGCTGATGGAAAAACAGTAACACATTTCCGGACCAAGAAGAGAAAAAGGAAAAAAAAAACAAACAAAAAAACCAAAACAAAACAAAGAAAGAGAGAGAATATATTTATCACAAAAGTTTGAAGTACAAAGTTTCTTTTGCAGTCTGCCTGAAAGCTGTTGAAAGGATAATGTCTTCTGCATATTTGAAAGAAACATAAGTGGAACGAAAAAAGGTCCTTCTTGCCTTACTGCAGCACCAGGGTGGTTTAGGTTGGCTGTGGCAGGTCTCTCGAATACACAGCCAAATCATACTCTGGGCAACTTGCAGGTGCTATGACCAAAGCGTGGCTAAGGACAGCAGCACTTGACTTGCAGTACAGATGTGAAGAGATGCAGAGGAAAAAGACATCCTCAGATAAGTTGCAAGCAAGCTCATCAGTGCTAACTGTATATGATTAATCTACAGCTATGACCCCAATCCAGTTGCCTGCTCCTATGCCTTATTCCAATGCTCCCACCTAAGAGCTGCATTCATTCACTCTGGCATCTGAGAAGCCTTTAGAAAGAAAAGTGATTCCTTGCTACCAGATGCAAGCCAAACCAAACTCTCACATCTAACTACCCCTGAAGTTTAGAACTGCTTGAGATTTAAACTCATATCTAGATCCCAATTCAGCTGTTCAAGGTAATCTTTACACATTTTTGCTTAAAAAGTAGCATTGTCTGATTCCCTCCACTTTTTTCTTCAGCCTTTTGTGTCATGGTCAGATTGGCTTACCAGAGGCTCTGGTAACCTACCATACACATCCCACTCCTCCCCCTCTTCACTTCATAATGTTCCAGAGATGAAATTCAAGATTGCCCACTAATTGTAACAGGACAGCTTCTCAGACAGATGACTTTCCAAGTAACCTTCTCATTCCACTCATATTCAGGGAATGAAAAAGTATGCCAGAGAGTTATGTGATGACGGATGAGGGCCAACATGACAATTTATGTTTGTGACCTGGCACACAGATGGAAACACAGAGTATGATTCAGTGGTTTTTGTAGCCTTAATCCCTACTAAAGAGTGGCTCTGCCAAGGTAAACCTGACATTTTAAATGAAACTGCTCTGCATACACTGCACGGAACCTAAGATCCCAGTTTTGTACTGTGGTTTCCTTCTAAAATATAGCTACTGCCTGACAGAGTAGAGTAAGTGTGCAGTCTGGGCTGCTCTGTGCTAACACTATTTGATCTGCTTCAGCAAATGGCAGTGACAAGCAGACCGTGCAAAGGGATTGAGACAAATGTTACTTGAAAATGTACATTTCCAAGGCTGAGAAAAGGACCAAAAATAAGATCTGGATTCCACTTTCCTTCCCCACCCGGGCAACTCCCAAGCAACAAAATACAGGTTAGGCCCCACATTTGTAATAACAATACATTTCCTGGCAAATCAATCATTAACCTACAGAACTAGGAAAGGCAATACATCTCGTCATTATGTCCACAGCTGAAAACAAGATTTCAGCACTGAGAGCAGTTTCCTCTTTCCCCTCACCATTTCTTCCTTTGTAGTCTTTCTAAAAATAAAATATTAACAACTTTAAAAAAGGAGGAAGGGAAGGAATTCAAGTCATCTAGTGCTCATTATAACACAAATCCAACACAGCACAAAAAGCTACCCTCTGCTTCACTCTGCTTAAGTGTACAAGTAGTCATAATCAATGAGGTTTATCCAAGAGCTCAAAGGTATTGCACCAAAGCCTGAATATGTCTGACTGAACCTCTCTGCACCAGTGCATCAGGAATAGCGCTGGTTTTCCTCAGCAAAACCCAATCAAAACACCTCACATGCAGTGGGTAGAGCCATGTCACAAAATGCAGCTCATTTCCCACCCCCCTGCTCTCCCAAAGACCCTGCTGTGGGCATGTAACAAAGAGATTCATTTTGAGCAAGTCATTTCACCCAAACACCCCACGTTCATCAAGTCCCATCAAAATAATCATAATCTCTGACTGTCACTGCCCAGACCTGGTGTCAAAGGTACTACCTGTGTAATGTGTAATTACAGGCCTTCAAACATTGCATAAGTCTGTGAAAAGAAGAGCACAGAAAGAACTGGAGATAACCAGCCAATGCAGGCTTCCTCAGCCTGCTCATCTCTGCCCAGAGAGAACAAAAAGCATTTCAGTATCCCCATCTCACCTTTTATCCAGTCTCTAGCCACTTTCTATGCTTCACCCAGGCATAGCTTTGTGTAAACAGGTGAAAATCCAAAGATCCTGTAAAGTCAGGCATTGCCATGGGCTCCAGGACTGAGAATCAGAAGTACAAGTTGCTATTCAAGAGCTTGCAGGTAACACAGCAGCCCAGATTTACCCATGTGTGCACCTTTTTTGAGCACTGGCTTTTGAGCCTTCCCACGGGCTCTGCTGCCTCATCTCTCAGGCCCTGCCAGAAAGGAAGAAGATATTTCTCTTTATCTTTCAATATCTGTCTGTCCTACAGGGACCTCAAGTAGCTGATTTGTCTTTGAAACCAGTTTATTGCTTGTGCTTTACTGAATATGTAGGTCTGGAAATCGCTGCAGTAGTAATATCTACATTTCTTTGGTTAAACATAAGCAAAAGAGTATTTTTTATCATTTATTTTATCTAAGCCTTACTGATGAAAAAACTACTGCCTGACCTTTTCAGCCTCTTAATGCTACACTTATGGGAGAGAGGTGTTGAGAAATTTCTCTTATTTCAGAAAAGAATGGTGGGGAAAGGGCAAAAGAGTTAATAAAAATTAAAAAACAGAAACATTTGAAAGACATGATTTTCAATTCAACTTTCCTTAAAAGATTTTGAAGGACAAGAAAGGAAATAATTCCATGGATTTTTCTAGTCAAACAGGTGTGAAATGGTTCCTTTCTAACATCCTAGAGGTGCCAGGGAGGTTTGTTATCTGCCTTCAGCATCATAAATGTTTTAGTTTAGCTACTGTAACTCCACTATTTGTCTCCTTTAGCTTCTCCAGTAAACTGGTCTGTGTCCAGCTGTATGAAAATACTGCCAAGCAGGGGTAGCACAGATTTCTCATCCTTACAGCAGGGTCAGTTTGGACTTCAAACCACATTTCTAGGCAGCTAGACAAGCATCCTCTCTCATACAGCTATAAGCTTTTCCTAATGCAGTGGAATCTTCTACTATTTAAGTATTTTTTTCCAGAGTATAATTTAAATAAGATTGGCCATAATTATGTATGGTTTGGAAATTGGAAAAAATGTATGATAGGAAATGTATGCTTCCTGCTTTCCATCACTGATTTTGAGGCTCTCCAAAGAGGTCTCAAAAGCTTTGAAAACTTTTTCTCTGTTTTTACTGACCACATCTTTTTTATTTTAAAAGTCAAAATGCAGCAGTTTACAAGGAAACAAGCCTGGCATGTTTATTCACTCTACAACAGCACAGCATTGCCTTGCAGGAGTCGTGACAGGACAAGGGCTAATGGTTTTAAACTGAAAAATGGTAGTTTTAGACTAGATATAAGGAAGCAATTTTTACAGTGAGGCTGATGAAACACTGAAAAAGGTTGCCCTAGAAACATTCCTAGTCAGTTTGGATGGGGCTTTGAGCAGACTGACCCAGTTGAAGATGTCCCTGCTCATTGCAAAGGGGTTGGACTAGGTGGCCTTTAGAGGTCCCCTCCAACCCAAACCATTGTATGATTCTATTATTCTATCTGGTTTTAGAACAGAAGTGCAGACAAAAAACGAGGTGAAAGCAAAGTGGTAATGAGGAGGAGAAACAGGTGCAGAGGGATGGATCAAAGATAACTAAAAAAAGAAAGGATAAAGGACACAGGGACAGAGACACACATCCATGTGTCTCTCTAACTCCCAATAGGTGATTGCATGTCAGGAATACTCCATATTGGAAGGAGGAAACAGCTAAAAGCAGCTTTGAAATAGTGTAAGCTGTCAGGGATATCTGGGTACAAAAATGTATAACTGAATCAGGACACACGTCACCCTAAACATTTCTTCAAAGATAGGGAAAAAAATGAAAATACATTGTAACATAGAAAGATTATTTTAGTTGGCTAAGCTGTAGTATAAGCTTTGTAAATAGTGAGACAGAAGATGTTAAAAACCTTAGGACTTAGAATTTACAAAGCATATCACATATCATAATACTTAGGATCAGATTTAGCCATTTTTTGTAGATACAGGAAACAATAAGTTTCATGAGTCACTTGAAATTTGTATTTCCAAGAAAAGAAAGGAAAAAAAAAAAATAAAAAAAACCCCAAACCTCTGCCAATATTCAAACACAGAGAAATGTAACCAAAGTAGTGGAAATCAGAGACCACACATGTGTAGTTGTGTGCAGGTGCAGAAATACAAAAACAGGTCTCCAAAACATGAGCTGCCTGTTTTTAAACCACAAATGCTTTTATGGGCTCCTGAGAGACTAAAACAGTGACAGCTACTCCCAGGGACTGGAGCACTTCAGGATGACATCCTGAGCAGAAACATTCTGCAGATTATTAAGGTGACATGCTGTTCTTTAAATCTTACCTACAGGCACAAGGCAATTTGCACAAATGCTAATCCAGTCCTCCTTCCACTATTTCACCCAGATTCATTTGTCCTATATAAATGTTCCTTGGGCATTTCCATCTTTTTTCACTGTATGTGCAAAAGTGTATGCTCAGCAGAGACAGGCACAAAAAAGCTCTGCTGCAGAATTGTTTTGGTGCAGGAACACTGCACAAGCCTCTAGGAGAAGCACAAAAAGTTAAGGACAGTCAAAAGTGGTGTTGGTATCTGCCTCTGGGTACTAAGGAATTATAGCAGGAAGCAAAAGGGACTGGTCAGCCTAAGAGGGATTAAGCCCACTCACTCCCTGAGAAGTGCTCTAACCACCAGATCATAGGGTATGCTGGGCAAACATTCCTCATGCTTCTCCTTGAAACTGAGCCACAGTGCAAGCGGGCATGCAAGGGCTATGGAGGCAGCCAGAGGAAAGGCAACAAAGAATATGATTGTAAGATAGTGCTGGTGGCTAGGGCACTCATCGTGGATGGAGAGGATTGAAAGGCCTGTCCCATTCTCCCAACTCTGTTCTGGATTTTCTTTAACCCACGACTTGTCCAGTGACAAACTGAATGGAAATACATACCCAACCCAAGAAGTAGGGTTTAACCCCCAGCTTCCTCCCTTCATAGTCAAGTAACTAACGAATCAGCTAAAGTCAACATGTCTCTTGCTGATGATTCCTGTAGTTCACCTTCAAGAGAAGGAAGAGATATTCTTAAGTGGGATACAGTACGGCTTCACAGCTCAGTTTCTTCTGTGAGATAGAGAGAGAAATTTGCTCTTTGTTCAGCTGCATGGACACAGCGTTCAAGGTATCCCACTGCCAGCAAGACCACTATGACCACTGCTGTGTAAAAGGAGAGTCCCTCTGGTCCCCTCTCCTGCTAGGTACCTGTCCTCAGAAGAAAGGTATGCAGACAGAGTGGTTTAGAGACTAGCATCCAATATTTCTGAAAGGTCTGAAAAATTCTTAGTGGAAGAGGTAGGTACCTAAATTAGGTAGCCTGACTGACTATAAGAGATAGCACTGCTAACACAGCTGGCACTGAATGGGATGATGAGGCTAAGCTGATGAACAATATAGCATCTTCCAGTCTAGTGATCTCTTGGGTAATGACAGGAGAAGTTAAGACACACACACACACAGACACACTGTAATGATCCAGCCAGACTGCTATAAGCTTTTGGTTTCTGCTGATACAAACCAGATGTTGGCAAGATCTGAATTTCTGAGTTTGCTTAAGTCCTCGGAGCATTGTTTTAGATTATACACAAGAGGCATCTTCTCTCACAGCTCTCTTGTCTCTTGCATCAGACTTACCTCAGATGAACAGGTTGTTTATTGACCAGTGGGAAATGTCAATTACAGCATCATTTTAAAAGTTGGGAGGAGGAGGGGGAAAAAAATCACTGTGAAATTTTCCAGGCAAAACTGCGTTTTTACCCTTCATTTGATCTGTTACAGTGGTTTGCTACTGTCAGCTATAGATCCATTGATATGTTTAAGCAGAGCAGAGAAAAACATCTTACTGTTCAGCATAGGAAGATAAATGTAAGTTTAATGTACAGCTCATTGAAAACTGGTTTAGGATTTTAGTCAAAGAATAGTATCATTCGCCTCTCCCTTGTGATTTATTTACTGCATGAAGAACAGGTGCTTCAAGAAGTATTTCAGAGACAGTAAACCTAGATAAAAGAGATCAACATCTGTCTTACTCCACTTGTGTAAGATAATACAGAACAAAAATCTGAAATTTCAACACCACCTAAAGCAACTCTATGTAACTTCACAGCTAGCAAAAAGTGCCTAGAGTTAGGTCCTCACAAATGTAGTACTACTGATGTTACAATGAAATTTGGGAAGGGACACCTCCTGGAAGGGACATTTCAGAAGTTTAGCTTGCTGCCTTGCTCTTTGCTCCCTGGTGGTAAACCTACCCTTAAGAGTCTATCCAAAGCTACTCCATGAGAATCAAGAGCCAACAAGGAGGAGGAACCATGTCCCCAGCAATACTGCTGAGGTCAGATAGGACAAAGTCTCCCCAGGGTCTATCTTAAGGTCTATCTTAACTCTTTACCACTGAAAGGCATAAATGAAGGCTGAAGTCTATATCCTATTATGTGGTGCTCTCCGCTACTCTTTAAACAGTTCAATCCCAAAAGGATTGGGAGGAAGAACAGGGAAGAGTAGGACCCTTCCTGTGCCAACTCTGCCCTTTTCACACTAGCTGCCACAAACCCACTCTGCCTGCCAGATGTCTGCAATCTGTGCCTCTGGCTCACAAACAGGAAAACTGACCTTCTTTCCTAAAGGAAATTTGCTTCAAACATGGAAAATGTGGGAAGAGGCTGCAGACCAGATTATACGGTGTGGCAGGGTCTCTGACCAAAATAGCCTTGTTTGTAAATGGCACTTCTAAAGTGAATGAAAATAGCTTCAATTGCACTTATAAAATGAAAAAAAGGCATGGGAAAAAGAACATATGGATCACCTATAATAAACTTTCCATCTAGGAGATGTAGTTTTCTTTGCCTTTCCCACGTATCACTGAGAAAAACTGTTGCTCTGCAATGCATCTACATCTTCAAATTTGTGCAGATGTTTCACGCAGTGGTCTGCAATAGCACTGCTCCTTAGCTCACCAGAACCACACGGGTAGAAGAGTTGGCAGAACTTGATTGTTTTTCACTGGGACTGATCAGAAGCACCAAGAAAACCTGTAGGAATTATAACTCTCCACAGTGCAATTATCTCTTGCCCTGTAAAATTTGAGTGTGCAGGGAGCTGCTTATGAAAATCTAATTCATTTTATGATCAGACAACCCATTCACATGAACATTGCTAAATTTGGGTTTTATATGAACCAGCTCTCACCCCTTCCACCAAGTCAGCAAGGACAATCTATCTATTCCAGAGAGAAGAGAAGGTTCAGAGTAGCCTAATAGAAAGCAAATGGTGGGAGAGGCCACTTTCAGACTGGGAGGTGCAAAAACATCCACTGAGGCAGATGGAGAACTCCACTATAAGTGTATGCAAAAGAGATTATATTTGCAGTGCTGCAGATGTTTAATCCATTCAATGAGTAAATAATAGTAAAATCAATCTACTGGATATGATGAGTCTACAGGGATATATACACAGGTGCAAGAAGCTCCCTTCTTTTACTAGGATCAGAGAAGAGGAATCCTGAAGCTCCCTCTTTTTGTGACTTGGGGTCACAGTCTGGAAGAGATTGAGAACCACTGTGTTAGAGAGCCTCGTTTCCTGGTTCTAATCAATCCAACATCTTTCTTGAGTGGTAGAAGAGTGATAACCCATGTATACTGCCCATAGACTACACTAATAGTAATCTAGCAGGCTCACTGATCAGCCAGGCATCTGAGTAATAATCAAAATGAGACAAAATAATTAGCTCTAGCTGTAGATTTTGAACATGTATCTAACTAAAGCATCTCTCTTTAAAAGATGTCCTCCTTCTATCAACATTGTACAGGCTCTGCTTGACAGGCCTGGTCTACCTGTTCTCTCTATGTCTGACAGGCCTGGTATTGCCAGCTACTCTGCAATCATTCCCATTTGTTACCTGGAGGCTGACAACTCCACTGAATTCCACTCAGCAATAAAGCATGTAAGGAGTGACACTGTCTTTTGCTTCTGGGATTACTCACTGGCTTTGTTTTTGAGCAATGCTTAAGTGCTTTGCTGGAGCAGACCAAGCCACTCAATACCATCCAGGATCTGGCACTGCAACCCTGGATACTGCAGTCCTGCATCCAGCACTCTACACAGAGCTTCATTTAGAGTAGGCAAAGGTGATTAATACTCATAGATGAGTAGGTAAATGAGGAAAAAATTGAAGGAAGATGATCAGAAGAACAGTTACACTGGCTTAATTTTTAAAGAAAAAAAAAGAAAACCTCCAAACCAGATGTTTTAAGAGATCTTACTCTACACAGAACATACTGAAGGGAAAGGTACAGGATGTGCTGCAACAGCCTAACACACTGAGATGACAAATTTAGGCTGATCATCAGAAGTTAACTATAAAATGATTTGGGCAGAAGTGTGGACTCTCAAAAGAGGCAGAAGAAACCACAAGATCTGCAGTTATGCAAGAACCAATAAGGTGCCACAAGACATGAACCAGGCCACGGTCCCACAAATGTAAAAGACCCTATTCTGGATCACCCAGGTTGATGTTATTTTTCCTTATTCATTGATAGATTAAGCTTACTTCCATTTAAGCCAGTGGGAATTTTGCCACTGACTTCCAAGGGAGCAGCAGTGTTATGATTTGGCTGTGTACAATTTCAATTAAAAAGTGTATGAATCACATCATTCTGACCTTGGCAGCTGAGAGATGAAGACAGCAGGGTAGCTGCTCAAGCAAATGGAAGTAATTTTTCTATTACATTTTTTTTCTTTTAAAGGAAGATACTCAGCATAACATTCCTTTTTTCCTCTTGTTCTTTTACTAATAACTGTCTAGTGTGCTTAAAATGGATTGCTAACTTCTTGTTTACTTTTCACTATCTACAGGTTTGATTCTGTGGGATTTATTCACCATGGATAAAACTCATTCCTATACAGAAGAAGTTGCCTTTTTCAGGGGTCATTCAAGTTCTCAGCTCAATTTTACAGTTAACTTGGGCTTTGGCTAGTAGCACATCCTTGTGAACAGGGCACAGGAAAGCTTCTCAGAAGCACTTCTATGAGCTTCAGTGATGCCAGTGGAGCTGACTAATTGTTCAGATTGGAAACAGACCTCTACCCTTACCTTGCCTCTGCATTGTGAGCACCCAGCTGGTTTGAAATATATGGTTGAATATGCATGCTTACATTATAGACCGTGTGTATTGAAATCTATTTTACAAAAAAAAACATCCTGAGGACACAACTGCAGTTACACAAAGAGCCTTCATATGCAGCATTTTCTGAAAGAAGGTAGAAAGAGCACAGAATAGTGCCAGTGGATAAAAACTGATGTTCAGATGGCCTTGGCTCAGCTTCATGCTTCCTAAGTGCCTGAGTACAAGTCATCGGGAAGGTGCCAATGTAGGGCAGTAGACAGATGACCCTGCTGATTCAATTAACACTGCATTCAAAACTGGGAAAAAAAACCAAAACACAACCACCCCTGACCCAAAAAACAGAAGGCTAGAGGAAATGGGTACTGGCTGAACATAAGTGAGCATGAGTGGGGGTGTGCCTGTCTGATCAGTCTATGGAGAAGCATTCCTGTGGGTTCAGGGATGCTGATCCACAAGCCCAGGTACCCTGCACCCCTTGCCTGATCTGCCTGGCTCCTCTCCACATCCTGTGGTGCTGGCTTGGACCAGCCTTTACAGTGGCATCTCAGATGCTCAAGGCATTTGTCAACACTTAGGTAAGGCAACCCAGGGAGATTCAGATTGGACCTCCTTGCTTTCTAAACTTCTCAAAGAGGAGTCTAGGATCCAACCTTAGTCTCAGACTTGGCCATGCCAGGGAGAGTGATTTAAATGTAACAGTCCAGGGAAATGCTCAACTGTCCAATATCCCTTCATCAGATTAAGATGGAATGACTCTCAAAGTCTGTATTTGAAAATTAGGTTGAATTTAAACTATAAAAGGAATATTGATGCTTCAATTATTACCTCAGGCTGTGCAAATGTAATTTAGATATTTAGGCTGTGCTGATAATTTAGATAACAAAATTTACAACACATACGTGTTCAAGCTTCATGACCTGAGCCAAAACATGGTTAGGCCTTACATTACTAAGTGATTTAGGAAGGGAGACAGACAGACAGAAACAGTAGGAGAAAAAAATTAGAGGAAGAGATAACAGAGAACCACCAGTCCTTGATCCAGGTTGGAATGGACCTTAAAGATCATCTAGTTCCAACCCCCTGCATAGGAAGGGACACCTTCGCCTAGACCAGGTTGCTCAAAGTCCTGTCCAACCTGGTCTTGAACACGTGGTGGTGGCATGGACAGTGCAGGTGTGATTGGAGTCAGATGGTGCATGGAAGCAGTTCTGTGTCCCCATGGTCTGCAGGCTCTTGGGGAAGGAGAAGAGAAAACTATGCCCTGGACCAGCTGCTGCTCCAGACAGGCAGTGCTTTGTTTCTTCCTGGAGGAGCTCAGCACATCAAATCTTCAGAGAAGGTACCTCTAGAAACAGCAAAGTTATTTGGCCCTGGTGAATTCCACATATCATTCCCTTTTATCATCAGTTCTAACACACAAAGTCATGGGATGGGATGGAGGTTTAAGATAACTCTTGCTCTTGTAAGAGCAAAAGCATCAGACCCACAGCAAATCTTAATCTGAGTGAAACCCACTGATCCAAAGGTGAACCAAGAGAAGGCAGGACAAAACACTGAGTGCAGCAATAGCCAACAACCTATTTTGGCAGAGAAATGTTGTTTCATTCTTTTATGAAGGCATCAAGTCATGAAAGGGAAACTAAAAACCTTCCACTCCATAAATCCTTTTTATCCACAAGGTCTTCGTATTTGTGCCGTGTCCCCTGGTAGTCTTCCTATTTAATACCCATAATCTACACTCCCTTTCTATAACAACCATAATCCCTTGATACTGCACGGAGCAGAGTTCAGAAGCTTTGCAAGCCAAGACATTTTTAAGTGATTTATACAGTGAAGTAGAATTTCCTTTGCCCACCTGCAAAAGCAGAAGCATTTCTGTGATTATAGTTCATTTTTAAAAGTTTCCATTCATGTGGGGTTTTTGATTGAAAAAAGAAGCACATTAAAGGGATTCATATATACATGTCTGCTACTTAAATCTTCAACAGATCTCACAGCATGCCACTTGGAAGAACAATTTTGATTTCATTTGAAACAATCTCCTTGCTGCATGCAATTGTTTTAGCTGTAAATTGTTTTTTGTTACACTATAAACAAACAGAATATAGGAAAGGAAAATATCAATTACACATGCAGAATATTTCCTCTAATGACATCACCACACACAGTTGTTTTTATTGTCAAATGAATAGCAATCTGTTCATTTTCATTAGCAATGTCACACTGTTAACAGCTGTAAAATTTCTTCTTGCAGATCAAATTAGAGGAATCAAATGCAAAAATTAAAAAAAAAAAAAGGATAAACCTTTTTCATTCAAAAAATCACATCTTTTTTGCTTCCTCAGTTTAGACATGGAGTAACAAGGTAATGGTAAATCTTTTCATATCCCATTGCCTGCTCTTTGACCCATTCTGCCCCTTGTTAACAGAAATGAAAGTCAGATTAAGTAAAAGAGTATGTATCAGAGAATATTCCATCTAGAACAAAAACAGAAATTATTAGCAATGTCATAAAATTGTGGCTGGTAGCTTAAATGCCTGCAAGGTTTGCAGACAAAGAAGCAACACACAAAGCTTTAAATCAAACATAAATGAAAAGCCTTATGGAAAATTAAGAGAAATGCCCCTACATTTCCAAAATATATGGAATAGGATGTTGAAGAAACTAGCAAAAGCAGCAACCGTGGAAGAAAAATTATTACAGGGTACATAAACACTAGTTAGAGGAATAGCATGGCCTTCTTCCATCTTGGAAGGCTGTTATGTTACTAAAAGGCAGCAGTAAAAGATCAGAGCATTGTTAATCAGCATGAAGGGAGAAGACCAGCCAAGAACAGCAAAAAATAAATATATTTTTAATGGCTATTAAAAATCACAGATCTCCTGGCCAAGCAGGGAGTCTGGGATGTCTGGTTACCTCACTCTAATAGGAGACACAGTAATTGAATTTACCCTTTTGTGCTTACACAGAGGAGGCCAGTTTTAGTAGCACCTGAGGTACACAGAAGCAGACAGCACTGGGAAGCCTGGGCAGCTGCTTTGTCTGCCCTTTTGGTGTTGGCTTTGGAAGGCAACAGCTTCATCTGTTTGTACAGGGCAGATGAATAACCCTGAGATGCTGTGGCACTGAACCACCATTCATAAATTCCACCTAGGTTTAATGTAACAGGTAGTATTCTTACAATATATAGAATTTCCTACATAATTCCTTAGCAGCGAATACCATGCCTACATGTTTCCAGCTGGGGCTGGACCTTTCGATGCACTGAAGAGAATATAAAACAATGGAAATTTTTGTTGCTGGGAAGACTGTCTTAGAGTTCAGTGAATGAGCAATATGGAGAGCAGCACATCAGTGGTTCAGGAACACAAATCCTCGCAGATCAATGATGTACCTGCTAGAGGAGCAGGACACGGACTCACCATACTAAATAAAACATTATCTAAACTCTGCCCTCCCAGAGGAGGATCTCACTGCTGGAGTTTTGATATCCCCTCTGGTCTTTCAGGAGCTGCCAGACATCTTTCCAATGAAGTTTCAGGCTAGACTTACACCCAAACACCATCTTGCTAGACTTTTTTGGCAGGAGGACAATACACAATTAAACCAGACTGCCAGCTCAAAGGTATTTTGTATTGCTCACATACTTAAGAGAATTGTTCTGCATGTTGCAACTTTCCTCACTCGCTTTCGAATGTAGAAGTGGGCCCTCCTTTCACAGGA
Source organism: Chaetura pelagica (assembly GCF_000747805.2). Lineage (NCBI taxonomy): Eukaryota > Metazoa > Chordata > Aves > Apodiformes > Apodidae > Chaetura > Chaetura pelagica. Next base: position 3,476,217 of record NW_009953496.1, on the reverse strand, counting down.
ATTTATGTGTTAAAAGACTCACTTCATAGGAATGATCAGTAAAAATAATGAAGTATCTTAATGCCACATACCAACTATTGCTTCTGTGGGGCTTATTGCTGTACACATGACACTGTGGCTGAGGCATTGCACAGAGCTGATGACACCCTGCTCCAGAGAAACTGAAGACTGAAACATAAAAAGCATCTAAAACATTATACTTCTGGTGAATAGTATGCCAACAAACTGTGTCACCTGGGGGTCATTTAATATGCAATTTCGAAGCAGATGTATTTTTCCTAATGCTATTTACAGGTCTCTCAAACTGCAAATACAAGTCATTTTATTCCTCAGACTTTTTCCCAGATGAAATATAACACTGATATGAGTCTGGGTGTTATTTTAGGATGTCTCAAATATTTTTATTTTTATCTTGCACTGCTTGTTAAAGTTTCTTTGGCTCCTATTTAAACGTCTGTGGAAAATACAAGTGGATTTACATTTCAATAAGAAACTTTCATTGATTGTTTTTTCTCCCGAATGAGATCTCTCCTCCTGTATTCATGTTACCATGGGAGGCATTCCAGATTTCTTCTGCAATTCCTCATTTTTGTTTAGTTCTTTCTGAAACCTTTAAATTATCTCTTATTCTTTTACTGGTTGGGAGAAAGAGAGAAAGACCACTTCACTCACCTCATGTTTTGGCCGTTCATTCTTAGCAGGATCTCATTGTTACATAGATTATATTCTCAAATAATATTGTGATTTTTGTTTTTTCTCTGGTAGCAATTCCTGAGACAGCTTCGGATTTTTAAAACTCCATCTGTTGCTCCAGCACGAAATGCAGATGCAGTGACTGCATTGTGAAATGCAATCTGTGTAAATGCAGCATCCTCTAATCAAAGGCAGCTCAAGAAAGCAGGATTTTAGATCCATGGCTCACTTCAGCTGGGGTTCACAGTCTGGATCTGCTACTGAACCAAAGCCAAGAATAATGTGCCATTTATTTCCATGGCTTTATATCTCATTTAGATTAAAAGAAAAAGAAAGCAAGCACAGAAGTGTTTTAAATCTCCCTAGTCAAATGCAGTCAGAACCATAGAATGTAATCCTGCAGGTTCAAATTCAGAAGCTGGAGCTTTAATTTTAAAATGTCTGGGGTTTACATTTCACAGTGCAGTTAAGATGCTCCAATCTAGCACTTTACTGAATTAACTCAAGCTATTTTTTACCTTAAACTAATATAAACTGTGGGTCAAATGATCGTGCCTCAAACAGTGTCATTGGCAAAATGTTAAAATCAGAATAAGTCTTTTCAGAAGCATTTTGGTAATTTCTGCTAGATGTAGGCTACAAGGATTTGCTACCTATAATATTGCTTTAATTCATAGCACCATCAACAGGCTACTCTTTGTCAGTTCTAATTTCAGTTCAGTTCTTATGAATTCTCAAAGATAGGCCTATCCAAAGCTGCAAAACTTGCAGCATGAGTTTAGAAATCTTTTGGAAGTGGGCTTTACCACCTGTTGCCTAGGACTTCATGAAGTCTGGGATTTTTAGCAGCATCTCAGGACCTGTGCCACAATCAGAATAGTAAAGATATTTCAGAAGCTACTCAGCATCATACTGTTCTACTCAGCATTAATTCTGCAAATTACCTTCACTTTGCAGACAGAAGCACAGGGGAGCCAGTTACACCAGACCAGTTCATCTGTCCATGGCTTGTTTCACCCGACTCCAGTGCTTAATAAAAACATGTAAGCTATATGCACTGTTAAAGGTGACCTAATTCAAATCTTATCACTTTCTGCCTGCTTGGGCTGCTGTCATCCTTCCTCTGCAGGATGAAGGCAAAGATTGCACATCCTCCTGCTTTCTACTGTCACTTGCTACTTTTAAAAGCACCTGCAGGAGACAATTAATTTGCATAGAGAGAAATTTAGATAGCCAGACAATAAAAGGTTAGGTGTAGGGGGTGAGAGAAAAAAAAAGATATTTTTCTTATGATTTTTCTTTGGTGGTTGTTTTTTAGGCGGGGGCGGGGGATTTAGTTTGGGTTGGTCTTTTTCTGCAAAGGCTACAGAGGGGCTAACTGTCCACAGAGAAGCACAAGCAACCAAACTAAACCTGAAGCCTCAAAAATCAAACTTTTCAGGAGGATCCTGTTTGAGACAGCAGTAAATGTGCAGCTCCCATATGCTTTTGATAACAGTACACTGTCTGCTTCTTTAGGTTTACTTATTTGCTATGATGTGAAAGCAGATACAAGATTTCAAGGTTTTCACTTCATGAACATAGTATGGAAAAATTAGAAATATGTTAGAACCTATGGGAAAAATAAGTTTTACCTTCTTGCTGTTCTGCTGCTTTAAAGATTTTCACTCAATTTATTCTGATTATTTGACTTGTATAAATTAAGGGCCAGATCTACAACACATAGTGAATTAGTGCATCACTGCTAACAAAGTCGAGTTCATTTACGTGAGTCCAGATCTGGATCCTCTGTTGCCTTGGGTATGCCTTCTGCAGTAAGCAGTTTCCCCAAACAGTTTAATCACTTTGGAGTGTTGGGATATTTCTGCACACTGTTAACGAGATTAGCTTTATTAGATTTATCTAAGGTTTCAAAAGATGATGTCATTTTCAATGACTAAAGCAATAAAATTGAGGAGGTTTAAAAAAAAAAGAAAAGTCCTAAGAAGTGTGCCAGCATTGTAAGCTGAAAAAAGCAGCAGTCTACACTGGCAAAAAAAATCAACATGGGTGAGACAGGTTATGACTGGGAAATATGGAAAATTATTTGTCAAACTGCATAATGACAATAAAAATATGTACTTTACACAGTGCAGGCTACTATATCACCATTTATACTTGTAAAAACAATCTCCTTTTATCTCTCCAGGCTGTGGAACATCTGGTAAGCAGCTTCCACTCTGCATTCTTTGTTGCCCACTAAAAGTTTAAGGTTTGAGGAAAACCCATTACCCAACTTGCCCCTAAAAAGTAAATATTTTAAGAGATCCACCAAAATGTCTGAGGATAATTCACTTATTTATAGACATGCTATTAACTTTATAGTTCAAGCCAGTCCTACCTCAAAGGTTCTGCATCTGATGGTGGGAAACCTGTTTTTCATGGCAGATGGATTGGAGGAAGGATAGCCCTTCTCAGAAGGAGCACTTTTAACAACCTTTGAGAACTGAGCTGTACAGTGCAACTCAATCAGATGCAGTAAGACTGGGCTGCTTGAAAATATTTCCACCACAACTGTCTTGGGGGGGGGGAATTTTTCTCAGAAGTATCATCTTTCTATTTTTTCTTCTCATTGAAAAACTCAACATTCAAACTCTAAATTTTTCCTTTCTGACTTTCAGCATCAATGTTCCCCAGGACAATCATGCTCTTCCCCATTTCCCTCAGCTGGTGGTGCTTCCTTCACCTCCTCTGTGCTCATACCTATGGGTGACATCAGGGGACAAATGGGGCAACCGCAGAGATGAGCTTACAGATCAGCTCTTTTGGAGCTTATCCTGATCTTGTTACAAAGTGGAAGGCACAGGAATGGAAAAATATTAGCCAGACTGTTCTAAATCAAACCTACAGGTTTAGTGCAGCTACATAAGCCCCTAATATTTTTATGGTCCCTTTGCTCCAGAGCAGCATATTTTGAAACAGCCATATTTTTACATGGCTTGACAGTTGCCCAACTTGCTCTCAGCTCACAAAGGGCATCTGAATGCCAAGAGATAGCAGCAGGCAGAAACAACTCTGCAGCAACTTTGGCCCTCAGGCATACTGCCCCACTGTCACCTGGTCTCAGTCTTCACCATGATCAGCAGGACCATTTGGGGGTTTGAGCAGCACAACACTCAGACCTGCCTGTGCCCAGCCCTTCCAGAGAAGCCACATCAAGGTCCATATAAGGGCATATCAATGGCTTTGAGCTCTTATCCCTCCACAAACTCCTAAGGATGGGCCTGGCCTCATACCAGAGCAAATTCCTAGTGACAGCCTGTCAAAAACCTATATAGGGGCATTTGGTCCAACAGGAAAATTTCTGAGATGCTAACCACACAGTTTTGTGTTAGGACCCCAGGTAGGATAGGCCTAGTAATGGCATGGTCCAAAGGATGAAAGGCATCACAGTTGCAACATTTTTAGGCATAGCAAAGGGACACTTAGGCATGAATCTGAAAATGTTTGCTTGAAATTAGCATTGAAAATGCATGCACAGGCCCTAAATTGAGCTCTTACGGCTTGTACATTTTGTTATACTGGCACTTTTCACCCCTGGCTTCATGTAATCTTGCCCAGATGTGCAGGACTACACAGACCCAGCCATAAGGCAGGCACATTGAAGGCTCCATCCCAGCCCTGCAAACTGTCCAGCAGGTGGGAATGCTGCAGATCAGTATATCCTCATGGTACCGAGTGAGAACTAGGAAGGAGATACTCTGGGTCAACAAGAAGATACAAGGCAGGGAAAGGAATTTCAACTTATTTTAATGTCTAAGTGGTGGGATCCTCTGGAGGGACCTTGTGACGACAATGGGAAGACACAACCTCCTTCCATTCCCCTAGTCCCATCTCAACTGCCTCCTCTTCCCTGACTTGGAGGAGGAGAAAGGAAGAAGGTCCCTCTCCTGTTCTTCTCATGAAACAAAACTCTCTTCTTCCTCCTGCGCTCCGCTGTGACGAAACAAGAGGATGAACCCACCACATCCCCTCCCCTGGGGCCACTGGGCAGGGTAAGGAGGCACTGCTGGCACAGGTTTCATTGTTTAATTTTAGGCACACAGGATTGCATTTTTTTCCTTAGCTTTTAGCCTGTTTCTTTTTAAGAGAATATACTGGATAAAAGTCACTGCTTAGGGCAAAAAAGTCCCTGGGCTTTGAGTTTCATTCAACTTATTAGTCCAAGCTGACTTGTGGTATATTTGTAATTGTGCCAGCTATCTGGTTATATGTCCAGCTTGCTCTGGTTCTGTGACTGTTTCTCCTCAGAGTAGCTTGTAGCACACAGAAAGGGTACAAGTCTTAGCACTTGCAGTAGACAAGGAAAACTACTACTGCTAAATTCACAGGTTTCAGTAAAGAGGAGGGTGTTTTTAATCTGCCTGTGTTGCTCTGAAAAAGTTCTCGTTTGCCATGACTCCTTCTAAATTACCTGTTGGAATCCAAACATGAAAAAAAGCAGAAGAAAGCAGCAGAGAACAGCAGCAACAGCAAACAGCAAACTGTAGGAAAGAAACAAAACATCAGAAAATAGGATCTAGCTAAATAAATAGTGAAGCGTTAGCTTAAGTTTAGCATGCAACAGCACTACAGACCTAGAGAAAGGATTCTTGGTCTGCTAGCATAACTGCTGGGAAAGCAAAAGGTCCTGGGTGGGGGGGAGCTGGGACACTGCCTCCTTCAGGAGTCAGGGTGGAGCTGGATTCTCAGCAGCTCTCATCTCCCTTCCCAGATCTCCAGGAGACCTCTCTGTGAATACCAATGGTGGTTTTCAGGCATCTTTTTATTTGCAGATTCCCTAAAACTTTACACTGGAAAGACAGATTGCATAATGCTGCCTTAAATCCTATTGCAACTTGGCTTGTTTTCCTTAGTCACCGTTCCCTGGCCTTTTCAAAACAGTCCACAGACTGTCCAGAAGTGGAAAAGCACTGCCCTTGGACCCTCACCTGTGGCAGCAAGGGAAGGCTGAGACAGTGCCAAAGCTAAGAAAGCATACACCCACCACAAGCAAAATCCCAGGATGGGCAAAGGTTCACAGAAAATGTTTCAAGAACTTCCTATGCCCATACCTATGAAGGTGTTTTGGACTGTCTTAGGACCTGCATCAGCTGCTTTTACAATATCATCACAGAATCATAGAACAGTTAGGGTTGGAAGGGACCTTTAAAGGTCATCTAGTCCAACTCCCCTGCAGTGAGAAGATACTAGATGGGGTTGCTCAAAGCCCCATCCAACATGGCCTTGAATGATACAGGGATGGAGCATCTACCACCTCTCCGGGCAACCTATTCCAGTGTTTCATCAGCCTCATTGATGATGAATGAATTCTTCCTTATGTCTAGTCTGAGTCTATCCACTTTTATTTTAAACCCCCTTGCCCTATTGCAAGAGACACTGCTAAAAACTTGTCCCCATCTTTCATAAGAAAGCCCTCTTTAAGTATTGCCACAACTGAGTCTCCCTGAAGCTTTATTTTCTCCAGGCAACCCTGACTCTCTCAGACTTCCTTCACAGGAGAGGTGCTCCATCTCCCTGATCATTTATGCCAGGAGTCACTCTCTTGGGAAGATGGTAGAGTCTATCAGAAATGCCAGAAGATGCTATAAAGGGAGTCTTGTTTCTTCTGGTATCAGACTTATATGAGGTCAGAGGCTGAAAGAATTTGTTCACAAAACAAACCTGCTCTCTTCTGATGATGTGGCCAGTTCTGCTCTACTTCAGCCCTTCCTGAAACAGAAGTGATTTCATAACCTGCACAATCATGGGATAACCAAGTACGCAGAAAATACAAGGGAAAAAAAGTACATTGGTGTTGAATTCAATGAAAGTTAATTCACTGTTTTCAAAGAAAGCAGCAGCAGCCCTCTTCAAAGTAGAATTATGTCTCCAAGTGCCCACAAGAATTATGAGGCAAGGGAGGGTTTTGTGATTTCAGGATCAGGGCCTTCGGGTATGAATAAAATAGAAGGTTGTGTTATGCTGATAATATTCTCCTGTACATTTCGGCTCTGGACACAAAAGATTTAATTTAATTAGGGAGAGAACAAGAAGACCATGTTATGGTTTTGGTTTTGAAGAACTACATTAGTCGGGCTGTGATTTGCACAACCCAAATCAGTTAAAACCAGGTTCCATTTTTAGCCAAACCACCAAAGTCCAGGGAGTATAGAGGGCCCAGATAAAAGGTTTTGAGTTCATTCTCATGTCTGTAATGGACAAACTGGAGTGGTTTGGGTTTGAATTTTGCAAAACCTCATCACTCAGGTTTTGGTTTTGCAAAAACAAAAACAACTTGGTTGGTTTGGATGTAATTCTATTTTATCTGAATTATTACCTTCGGGGCAGGGGATGAGATTGGTTAAAGGCTCCATTTATGCCTCATCTCCAGCTTTAACACATTGTCATGATTTTTTCTGTGATTTTTCAGGAGATAAAGAAAACCAGCCAAAAAAAAAAAGAGTAAATTATTAAGTCAGTTTAAGACTCGTTTTTTCGAGATGCTAAGAAATTCTGCAAGGTATTGAGCTAAGACAGCTGCCAGAACCTCTACAAGACATTGAAGGCACAGGGTATTTTGTAGATGACTAAGCAACTGACACTTTACAGATCAGGCACTTGACTGGCAGAGCTGTCACCATCCCTCTGAAGCTTAGTAGCCAAGGATCTGCTCCACTGAACCGAATGTCACTGTAGGAATCAAGCATGTAAGTCTTATCCATGAAGTTAGTCAACTTGGATGGAAGCAATTGGAACCCTAGAAGGTTAGAGATCTAGAAATATGGATGACATTTGAAACTGAGAATTCATATTCTCTGAGCTGAAAGGTTAATGCTGTCCAGTACAGGGCATGTGTTGGGAATTATTAGAAAAAGAACATCTGATTCACAGTTATGAAGCAACTAATTTAAACAATGCTATTCATAGCATGATTCAGTTATGTCTTTAATTCTTTCTGCTTCTTTCTATGACTCTGTTGATTTTTCTAAAATGCAAATTCATATATAAAGCAAGCTGCTGATGTTTGTGGAAATCAAATCCTAATTGTATGCTCTAGAACAATTTTCCCTCCCTCTTTTTGGTTCAGTAAATGAAAAATTAAGATATATTAAAAAGTGGATATTTATATAAATACAGACATTGCCAGTGCTATTAAGAATCAGACCCAAGCTGTTAAACATAGGTACTCTTTTCATTTGGGATAGAATAAACATAAATACAACGTTCATTGAAGATACTTCCTTTGCTCAAATCAACATTGGATCAGTTTTGTAGTCAACAACTACATGTCTGGAGAGTGTTATTGGATAGTTGAGTGAGAAGATGTTAATGAAAGGTAAAACATTTCTGTCATATTCTTACTAGCATTTGATCACTAGATCCCTTTTCCTATACTGCTACATCCAAACCTTTCCTTCACACTCAAGCTCTGCCTCTTAATTTTCCCCAAAATGACTGCTTTTTTCTCCACGTTCCAAGACTTGAAGATAAATGCAGACTGTATGGTGGAGCTGGGCCAGAGATACATCTACTCTCCATCCGACCTCCTCAATACATCCAGGCTTCTGAAAAGCCAGGATCCATAAAGGAGCACTCTGGAAGACAGAGCAGATTGGAGACACCTGTGCTCCTCATCTTGTTATCCATTCTAGGTTACTGTTAATGACTATATAATACATTAATCCATCTTATTATAAATTGTCTAATCCCTTTTACAACTTCTCTGTGTGTCTGTTATTTATACATTTTCATCTTTGTCTGTTTTGTCTTTTCTTTCCCGTTTTCATTTTCTCTCTTTAACTTTCTCAACTAACTTCAGACTATGCCCTTTTCATTCTATCTCTTACCACAGCTCCACATCTTTTCTCTCCCCTCGCATCCATGTGCCTGTATCCTAAACATCAAGTTCCCATCTCTATCCCCTTCACAAGGATTCATGGGGATTACACTGTTGGGCCATAATGACAGCAAATTAAGGAGTTGCATGTGCCCTCACAGACAAAGGAAGGATAGTGGTTACCAAGCTTTCTGCAATAGTTTCACACACCACATTCATTCCTACAATCCTCAGCTTTGTCCTGGCAAAATGTTTCATTTAAAACTGTCATGAGTGCAGTTTTCAAACACAGGAAAGCAGCAGTATGATTTTGCTTTTTGTACCTACATTATGATACGTGCCTGAAATAAAAACATAATGTCATGTCTTTCCTGGGAGAAAAATAGCATTTTATGCTATTGCAGTTGTAGGTTCCACAAATACCTTGGCTTTGCTATGAATGCAATCCTCCTAGATGCATACCTAGCCTCTAAACTACAGCTTTGAGAGTAACAGGTTATTAGGCACCCTGTATACTTTAGCCCGAAACCCTACAGTTCCTGTTGATATTGCCTTCAAAGACACAGGAAGCCTCACAGTGCCTTTCTGAATGGGACATGGCCTGTTGTTTAATCCTTTATTGTTATCTGTGCTGTGGAATGAGGTTCAAAGGGGAAACAGATTAACTCAAAAGAGCTGCTCTGGCTGTCCCGTGGTCAGAAGCTGTGGTCAGAAGTTGTGGTCAGCTTCTGCTCCAGCAACTGTTCTCTTATCAGGAAAAAAATGAGCTGTTTTACTCGTGTATGTGGTTGCCTGCTCTCTTCAAGCCCTAGACCTCATTCCTTTCCTGCAAAAAGGAGGTCAAGAGCTTATTTTAATTGGAGGGGAAGGAGGATCAACAGTAGCAGACACTCTAAAAATTGTCTCAAATAGAGGATTTCTCAGATAAACAAAGCCAACACTGGTCTGTGATAACAGAAAACTCCTCTCCCACTTAACATTGTGAGAACTGAAGAAACTCATGAGATACTGCTCAATCTCAGTGCACAGATAAGAGCAGGAAACCTTTTTAGCTGTGTGATTGCTGGGGATGCAGTGGTCTTGCTGAACAAGAAGAAGCTGCTGATGGATGCCAGGTGATGTGATGCCAGCTAGTGGGAACAGAGAAGTGGGAGATCACATGGAGACAACCAGTGTTTTCAAACAGAAAATTGTGATACTTACTGTGGAGAAAATTCTTTGTCATTCATAAAGCAGACCTGACATTTACATTTTCTAGCATAACTAATTCACACAGCATGAATACTAACCTGGATTTTTACAGTTTCCTACCTCAGTATTTCCAGCCTCCAAGTAACACTCCAGACTCACTATTGAGTAGATCAAGGGAAAAAAACAACAAAAGGGTAGGTAAGCAAAAGCTTATTTTTACAGAGAGCAAAACAAAACAAACAAAAAAACAAAACAGAAGCCAGAGGAGATGCTGAAGCTTGTCCAAGGCCAGAAATAAATACCAGGTTCCAGGGCTCTGACTCCATATCCTGAATACAATTTCACCTTCCTAGAACTCATGTTGAACAAATATCAGTGGGAAATTGATAGTGATAGGAAAGGCATTGCATTTCCTCAGACCTATTAAAAAACTTGTTTGCTCTCTTCCTAATAATGAGGGATAAAGAGATTTGTTGAAAAAAACAAAACAAAACAAAACAAAACAAAAACCAATGTTTTAAGATGGAGGGGTGTCAGTTTGGCAAATTTTGTCACAAAGAGTTGTGGGAATTATTTTTTCTGACTTTAACTAAGGAAATTAAATGCAAACAAGTTTCCTTTATAACTCATTTGAGATTTTTAAGCATTGAGAACTCAAGAATTTCATTACTAACATTCCCATAGCAACTGTAATTTGTCCATACTGCACATGTATATGGCACCATAAAAACTAACACTCCAGACAGTAATAGAAAATTTCTGAACAATACTTTTGTACTGTGGTAGTTATTGCAGAAATTAAAATGCTTATTTCCATCATACGTGTTGTATCAAAATGTCAGCCAGAAGGCTGAAGTAACATTGGATAGGTTCCACTTCATAATTAAGGCACTCTCCCAGCTTCCTGGGAGAAATTCCCTTAACCTATGCATCATCCTTGAATCTTTGCTATCTTCACCACAGAATCACAGAGTCAAAGAATTATCTTAGTTGGAAAAGACCTTAAAGATCATTGAGTCTGACCAATAACCTAGCAATGACCAGTCCTCAACTAAACCGTATCTCTAAGTACCATGTCTGTATGACTCTTAAACACCTCCAGGTATCGTGACTACACCACTACCCTAGTCAGCCTGTTCCAATGCCTGATAACACTTTCAGTGAAAAAATTCTTCCTAATATCCAATCTAAACCTCCCCTGGTGCAACTTGAGGCCGTTACCTCTTGTCCTATCACTTGTAACTTCATTAAACAGACCAATCCCCACCTTTTTACGAACTCCTTTAAGATAGTTGCAGAGAGCAATAAGGTGTCCCCTCAGCCTCCTTTTCTCTAGGCTAAAAAAACCCAGCTCCCTCAGCCTCTCCTTGTAAGATACATGTTCCAAACCTTTCATCAGCTTCTTTGGACATGCTCTAGTAGCTCAGCGTCCTTTCTGTAATGAAGGAACCAGAACACAGTGCTCGAGGCGCAGCCTCACCAAGGCCAAGTATAGGGGTAAGATCACCTCCCTGGTCCTGCTGGTCACACTATTCCTGATGCAGGCTAGGATGGTGTTGGCCTTCCTGTCCCCCTGGGCACACTGCTGGCTCATGTTCAGCCAGCTGTCAATAAACACCCCCAGGTCCCTCTCTGCTGGGCAGCTCTCCAGCCACTCCTCCCCAAACCTGCAGCACTGCTGGGGGTTGTTGTGGCAGAAGTGCAGGACCCCACATTTGGCCTTACTGAAACTCATGCAATTGGCCTTAGCCTATCAATCCAGACTGTTTAGATCCTCCTATAGAGCCTTTCTACCCTCAAGCTACCTCATCCATGAAACCATCTCTACCTTCACCCATCTCATCTACTATTGCCAGCCAGTCGAGGGAGGTGATTGTCCTGTTCTACTCTGCACTGCTGTGGCCTTATCTTGAGTACTGTGTGCAGTTTTGGGCACTACAATATGAAAAGGCCATCAAGCTATTGAAGAGTGTTCAAAGAAGAGCCACAAGGATTGTGAAGGGTCTGTGGGAGGAGAAGATGGGCTATTCTCCACAGTCTGGATGGGATGATTTATGAGGAGTGGCTAAGGTCACTTGGATTATTCAGTTTGGAGAAGAGGCTGAGGGGTGACCTCATTCAAGTCTATGGCTTCCTCACAAGGGGAAGAGATGGGGCAGGTACTCTTCACTCCTGTGACCAGTGGCAGGACTCAGGGAAATGGCAGGAAGCTGAATCAAGGGAGGTTTAGGCTAGATATTTGGAAAAGTTTTTTTACCCAGAGGGTGGTCGAGCACTGGAACAAGCTCCCCAGGGAAGTGGTCACAGCACCAAGCCTGCCTAAGCTCAAGAAGTGTTTGGATTACGCTCTCAGGCACATGGTGTGATTCTTGGGGTGCCCTACACAGGGATGCAAAAGGCTGGTAGCACACCTGCTGGGATTCATCACTGGCCCCATTTCATAAGGACACAAGAACAAGCCAAAACAGAGGTGGCATAATTCAAGTTGGCCAACTCTTTGGTTCTACCTGCAGATTTGAGATGTTTAATCATTCTGATTCTTGAAAAGTGAAGTTTGCCTCCCAGCTGTGGGTTTAATTCCTCTCTGTTGTGGACAAAATCAGTGTTGAGGGCAATTGATCACAGTGGAAACAGAACTTTGATGTTTTTCTAACATTGCCTCAAGGTTATGCTTGGCCATTGGGCAGGAAGTCTTGCTCAGTGCATCTGCATTAAAAAAATACTAATAAACCTATGAAGTACCATATAGTGCATAATGAGCAAGTTGTTGTGATACTGTCTTTCACCTCTGTGATAGCAGCTGAGCTTGTGGAAGCCAAGCTGAGTCAGGAAAATGTTTGGCTTTATCTTTGTCTCTGTCCAAGAAGCACCATCTGGCATCCACAGCTGGAGAACTGCTGCAAAGCTTGTCTTGGTATCACTGTCCACCATCTGGAGGCAGAACAACTACCTAACATGTTTAGGTGACCAACTTCCTTGAGTCAGGCAGGGTCACTTGCAGAAATTAAGAGGGTGTGAAGAGTGTGTAAGTCCTGACTGGCCACAGAGGGAGGCTTGCTGGTGGAGCACACAACCAGCAGCTGTCAGGAAGCCTGCTTTTCCTGCACTCATGCTCCCACTTGTTTTGTTCATCCTTTCTGAAACATCTCTTCTGCGTTTTGTTCTTCTGCTCCCTGCAGCACTGCTCCCAGGAGGGCTTTTACTGAGCATCTGGCTTGCTCCTGTCCTCCAAAAACAGTTCCCACCAGCTGAAATGGGCAGAGCATCAGCAAGTGGGTCCCTATGCAAAGTAATCCAAAGAGGTGTCTCCTATTTAGATCTCACCTCTAGTTCCTGGCCTGATGCCAGGGAAGGTGGCTGTGGCTGGGAAGGAGATTACTGCACAGGCCAAGCAGGTCTTTGGAACAAGGGAGCTGGTAGTTTGAAAGAAAGCTGAGGATGTTGGCCAGGGAGCAAGTGGAAAGATGAAAATATGGGAGACTCCTGCTTCAGCTGCATTTTTGGCAGTTGTGAGACTGTCGTTGGCTCAGTGCACAGTACATGACTGGCACAAATAACTATTTGGAGGAACAAGGGAAAAGGAACACTGTATATTTCACATACAATTTGACCCACTGTAATCAAATTTGTTAATAATAACCAGCAAATAGCTGAGCGGTAATGAAATGATATAGAACATGTTCTGTGGAAATTTCTAGACAGCACTAAACCTCTCATGCTGAGTTCTGTAAAACACCGCCCTTTTAAGTAGGAAAGAAGTCATTTGAAAAACAGCCTCCCCATCCTCCCATCAGTCATATGCAGCAGATGGATTCAGTTATGGCAAAATCAATAGAATGAAGAAAGGAATTAAAAGTAATCAGGTAGCTGAGCACTAATACGTCCAAGCAATAGAGTCAAGGCAGCAAGGGAGGATGTATTGCCAGTGACTGGAAGCTGAACAGGGAAAATGTCTGAGGGAGAAGCAGGAGGGGAATTTCTGTGAGAGAAACAGCAAAGCAGAGCTAGAAACAGACTCCCAGTCCCAGAGTTTCCCAAGGCAGCTCTGTTCAATGGCACCACACAGGCACGGCACAACTGCTTATATTAGGGAGCAAGACCATGGCCTTGGCCATGAGACATGGTTAGGCAAATTTCCCTACCAAATGCTGCCTTGCATGGTGCTGGGCAAGCAGAAGAGCTTGTGCATCTACACACAGAAAACCAACAGCAATACAGAGAAAAGTTTGAGAGAGACAACTTCACAAAAGCCAAGTAAAGATTGTAAGCAGTGAGGAGGGAAAGACAAGGAGCGTGATAGTTTGACTTTTGAATTAGAGAAAGTCAAGCTCCATGAATTGGCGCTCAATTATTCTTACATATATAAATATAAATAGATAGAGAGAGAGAAAGAGAGAGAGAATGACAGAGAGAGAAAGAGAGATGAGATATATGTATATGGTACTCCATGACCCACATGATAAAGACGGCCAGAACAAATTATCATATCTCTCTGCAGTCCTTATAGCTCATGAATTTCTGAATTTCTGAATTTATACCTGAAAGTACAGGCCTCTCTCTTGCCCTGCAAGATACACTGTGGCTCCAGCAGCACTTCAATGGTGAGCCAAATAGGAGCCACACAAGGAGACAGAGTAAAGCCACAAAGGACAAGGCAGTGGGGCAAATGCAATCACTTTTTATATAGAATCATAGAATGGCTAGTGTTGGAAGGGACCTCCGAGATCACCCAGTTCCAACCCCCTGCATGTGCAGGGACACCTTCCACTAGACCAGGTTGCTCAAAACCTTCCCTTGAACACTTCCAGGGATGGGGCATCCACAACCTCCCTGGGCAACCTGTTCCAGTGTCTCACCACCCTCACACTGAATAACTTCTTCTTAATGTCTAAACTATATCCTCTTCCAGCTTAAAACCATTACCTCTTGTCCTCTCATCCTATAAAGTCCTTCACCGGCTTTCTTGTTATGTTACTATTTAGGACAAATCTTAAAGGTTTCTCAGTTGTTGTTTTTTCTTGTATGTGGAAAAAAGAGCTGCAAGATACAAGTCTCAGCATGGGGATGAATATCCAGGCCTGTCTGGGCAGGTTCTGCTCTGCAGCTGGTCATTTCACAGTGCTTATCTCACAGCACAGTTTTGTCAGCACTGTGCTGCTTCCTGACGAGCACACTCCATGAATCTTATCTACTGTCAGTGCATCATGCAGAGAGGATTTTGTTTATATCCACACATGCACGTGTAACACAGAGCTGGAAGCTGTGCATATTGTAACTTGTGCTTTAGCTTTTTCCTTTGGCTGGCTTTGATCAAATATTAATTTTGAGGGGACTTGCTATATATGCAAAGTATATTTTGGGTAGCATGGTAAGGATAAAACAGTGGGGGTGCTAGCTGAACAAACAAACAAGTAAACAAACCCCACATGATTTCTAAAAACTGAATTTTGCTGTCACATGATTTTGTCTTCTGTTTTCACCTTTAACAACTCACTGGTGGCTGACACTGAAGAGCCTGGCCGCAAATCTCCGTCTTTAACTTTGCCATGTTCCTCCAGGTCATCCCTGTCCTGGTTTGAGCCAGGATGAAGCCAATTTTCGTTTTACTGATTTTTTTTTTTCTTCAGTAAGCTTCATTTTAACTAGTAGCAGAGTGTTCCAACTAAGACTGATAATGGTGGAATGTTTCTCTAACGGCTGGGACTCCAAGGTCACACCTTTACTCTGCCAGCTCAGACACTATGGGGAGACCTATGACCCCCCTGTAGGAGGTTGAGTTAGACAGACAGCAAAACTGGCCAGAGACATTCCATTCCATATATCTATGTAAGCTCAGAGGAAGGTCAGAGATCACAGAAGGCAACTTCCTTCCTGCTTCTTCTTCCCTTCACTGTGCTCTGCAGTGATCACTCCAACAGCCCTGAGGGCTGGCTTCCAGTTAAGGCCTCTGACCTGTAAGGGGGTATATCATTGACAGGGATATATCCTCTGGGCTAAAATGTTGGCATAAGAGTTCTTACAATTCACATTTAAAAGCAATAGCTCTGAGAAGGACAGGTACCAGAGAGTGTGTTTTTTTTAAATTTCTGTCATATTCCTAACACTTGTGCAACGACTGTATCCTGAAATGGGTGAATTTTCTGTCTTTCTCAGGCCTGATTGATTTAGATCAGAATAGTTATTTGGTTTTCAAGAAAGAGTTATTGTTCCCATGTGCAGCGATTTTTATATGGCTAACAAAGCTTTGTGATGTTTCTAGCATATGGCGTGAGTGCATTTACTTGACAGCTCACTTTATATTAGGTCCAGAAGCTTGGGTTAGAAGTGGGAGAACACAAGCATTGATTAGAAACTCCTTCGCTCTCACCTGGCTCTTCTCACTGACTCCCTGTGTGGCTTGGCATGCTGAGCTGGATCAATTTTAAAACCAGCCTGTGAGCAGGACTTCTGCATTTCTGGCTAGAGAGACACTGTAGGCCTTCTTCATACAGTGCTGTAGAAAAAAAATCAAATGTTGGGTTGTTTTTTCTCCTGAAGTTTTCACCTAACAACTTAACCACCTAAAAGTTACTGGACATAAATGTCTATACCAGTTTCTCCATTTCTAAATGTGGTATGTTAATATGAATTTGCTTCGTCAACATGAACTGAGAATCAGTTATACAAATCTTTCATGTTCACTTTGAATCAGTTCATACTGAGTTATTTCCATACAAGTCATGTTGAATGGTGATGTACAGATGCTGTAGAGCATAAGGAGACCTTCCTTTACTGGCAATCAGAATGGTCTGATTGCAGCCCAGTCCTAAAGGCAATTGATGGAAGCATTTACTGCAAGTCCAATGAGTCCCAGCTGCACAACTCCATTTTCAAAACTCACAGGTTGACTTGCCACTTGCACCAAGTGGCCTTCATGCAAGATTTCTGGACAGCTGGCAGACCAAGGGCTTGACAACCAGCCAAACAAAGTGAAAAGGCAGTAGGGAATTGCTAAAATCTGTGATCTACCACCAAGGCTTATATAGAGCCACTAACCCCTGATTGTATCTGCAAAAGGAAATTCTTCCAGTATAAGCTGTCTCTGAATAAAGCCACATTCCAGTGATTGCTTCAGATGACTTTACTAGCATGAATCACAAACATTCACTTTTTTTCCAACCATTGTTTTCCTGCTGTGTCTGGAGAAAATGGCAGGGTTATTAAAAGGCTGCCATCTTCCTTATAGCAAAGCAATAAGTATCCAGAACAAGAGTATTTCAGGAAAACGTATCATAAAAATCATCCGCAACTCATAGGTGACCAGCAACATGGAAGCATAGGATGCTCTCAAGTGTCTCAGGCACTCTCCAAGACCTTCTTCTCTGGATCCTCTCTAGTCAGTGTTAAGGTGAAGAATGTTTTGCTGTGTTTCCATCATTGTCACCCTGTGCTCCAAATGGGAGGCAGAGGTGGAGGTCTCCAGGGCTGAGGTCTCCTTACAAGTTATTGTGTTGGGCTTTGCTCCTTGACAGTGATTTTTGATGGGCTTATGATGAATGAAAGTCATCCCCATCAGCTGTGTCATGATACAAATTATATACAGAAAAGATATTAAAGCACTTTTAAGCAATAAACCTCTTTATGAGGAAAATTAGTGGAGTAACAACCAATTCCAGATTCATCACCAGATGACAAGCAGCTCCTTGAGCAAGTATTGTCCTCTGACAGGCTGCCTACTGTTGTATTCCTAAAATTGCTAGGATCACCTAAATCAGTCAGACGTGGGTCTGAGTAAAATTTTCACAAGTACCTTTGTTACTAAGCCCTGTTGACTTTGCGTGGCACAAAGAGATCAAACACTTGTTCAGGTTACTCAGGCTTGTCTGGCCAGGAGTTACCAGAGGTTGTGCATAAGCTGAATGGCAGTAAATGTCTGTGTGCATACAAATGCAATGTAATTTGACCTAATTTATAACCTCTCATATTATGAGGTAAATTCAGAGCTGCCATAGACTGAAAGCAGACACACAGAGAGGTATTGCAGCTTAGCCGACACGTGGTAACCTGCTGTGCTGCAGGAGTTGGGTAGTTGACCTGGGCTCTTAGGTTCTCAAATCCCTTTCAAAAATGGAACTTAAGCACTGTAAAAGATTGCACAAATCTATCTTGCATGTCGACAGCCCAAACTCAGCTTTGTGAGTGACAAGTAGTTTTGGGTACACTTTTGGAGACAACTGCTACCCAGGGAACTACTGGAGAGAGTCCAGAGGAGAGCAAGAAAGATGACTGGGGGATTCGAGCATCTCTCTTATGAGGAAAGTCTAAGAGAGCTGGGACTCCTTAACCTCGAGAACAGAAGGCTGAGAGGAGACCTTTATTAATGCCTATACGTATCTAAAGGGTGAGTGCAAGAAGAATGGAGCCAGACTCTTTTCAGTAGTTGAAAGTGAGAGGGTGAGAGGCAACGGGCACAAGCTGGAGCATAGGAAATTCCATTTAAATATGAGGAAAAACTTCTTTACTATGAGGTTGACAGAGCACTGGGACAGGCTGCCCAGGGAGGTTGTGGAGTCCCCTTCTCTGGAGATATTAAAAACCTTCCTGGATGCAGTCCTGAGTAATGTGCTCTAGGCGATGCTGCTTTAGCAGGGGAGTTGGACTAGATGATCTCAAGAGGTCCCTTCCAACTCTGACAATTCTGTTATTCTGTGATAATCATAGTACTTGAGAGGAAAAGAAAGAAAAAAAAAATCTAGCAAAAATAAAAAGTAACTGACTGACTTTCTCCTTCCCCCAACAGAAGGGTCTAAATTCACAATGATTTCTGGCTCCCATGCTGAACACAACGATTTCCCTCAAATAGTCACAGCAAGGATGATAACTTACTAGTGGAAAACTAAATTAGCATGTACTTAGCTTTATTTTCAAAGAGGTTTCTAATGAACTTATCATGTAATTTCCACAACAAAGTGTGTAATTATTCCTCTTTTTTATTGTGGAGATTTAATATTGAGTAGTAGCCTCAGGACTGTTGCTAAACCACATGCTACAATAAAGCTGTTGTTTTGTTTGATTTTAATTCTTAGACCTAACAAAAGGACACCCTGGAAGAGCCTGTTTAAAGTGGAAAATTGGCTACAACCCTTGAAGCTCAAAGAAAATACAATACATGGTCTTCTGAATGTCTTCATAAGCACTGTCCATTTTCTGGAAAACCATGTCAATAAATCAGTCACTAATTGTTGTTTGAAGGTCAAGCTAAAGGTTTTGTTTTTCTTGCAGTTGACTTCGGTAGGTGAAGAAACATTTGGCTTCATGGCTAGACATTCTTCTAATTAATTTTCCACCAGTTCTTCAGCTACTGAATGTCAAATATTTCTGCCTGTGAAACTGTCACATCGTTCCGGGGAGCTAAATCTAATTGCCACCTCTTTGAAATATTTCTTTAAGCATTTCTGTGGCTTTTTAATTTTTGTCTGTATTCTTTCCTTTTCTGCCTTTGGCACTTTTTGGGGGTATGCTCTTTTGGGGTTTTTTTTGGCTCCAAAGACCCCTCTGAATTGAAATGCTTTTTTAGGATCCAGGATAAAACAAAAAAATTGGTAGTGAAGTCTCACCACCGGGTGCTGACTTCCTTAATGTTTCAGAAAAAGGTCTCAGATGCCGCCACTGGGCCGAGAAAGGGAGTGTGAGTGGCTGGGTGGAGAGGCAGCCATGAGAGTTTGCTTCACAGTCAACAAGGATGCAACTCTTCCTCAATTTCATCTCATACATGGAGTTGTTGGAAGGAACTGCTGTATGTAAGACATTACCACAGTTTCTTTCCCTTCATATGGGTCAAGTTATCATACACTACTTGGCACCAGTCCCAGGGGACTGACTGCACCAAGGTGCATGAAGGTCTGGCTATGCAGCCCATGGTAGGAGCTGCAGCATCCTTTCTGCCACAGCCACCAAGACTCACCTTACCTACTACTAGATGCCAATAGACATCTACACCAGGGCTCATTATTCAAATTCACTCTATAGTTAATGGGGAGAAACACACACATCCAAAATGCAGCTCATCTCTTTCTAGGGCACTCATCTAGCAAATGAAAAGCTCTCCCAACATACTTATTTATTTTAACTATAAAAGAAATAGGCTCTGTAAGCCTCTAAAGTTAGCTTAGATAAATGGGCTCTGCATATCTGTAAAAACTAATTCTTTTTTTACAATGTCAACATGGACAACATTTGTTGGATTTTTCTTCTTTCTACTGTTTGTTCTTTTCCAGACCACTAACTATTTTTCATATTTCAATCTCTTTGCCTTTATTATATTTATGACGCACAATGTCTATTGCTTCTTTGTTGCCTTGTTCAATTACTAGATACCAGCAACATGATTCCAGTTCCATCACAAATTATCCATTCTGAATTAACTGACTGAGAAAAGATCTTCAGGTGTAGATATTGGCATTTGCCCCAGTGAATCTCCCCTTAGGTTAGACTTCCTAGGTGCAGAGCCTGGCAGTTTCACAATGTTTTAGAAGCAGAGTGAAATTCTACATCTTTTCCTGAAGAACTAGTCTTCCAACTGGGAGAGGCAATCAACATACCAAGGACCACAGAGCAGATTGGTAACAGATGATTTCAGAACACAATTGAATCTTGGACAGAAGTGTTTGGATGTGTTGGATGGAAAAGAAAATCTGGTCCATTCATCCATTCTTCTAAGGAAATGAAATATTTGCACATAGACAGGAGAACAGACTAAAATGGGAGAAAGAAAGAAGGAAAGAAGATTAAGAATGTAAGAAATAAGTGAGGGCAATTTGGGCAGAGCATCTATAAATCTCTCACATCTCCTGCTCTGCTACAATCAGACCCAATTTTAGAAATGCTTGATAGTGCCCTCCTTCCTTGTGCTGCACTTCCTTCCTGCAGGCATGAGAAGCACTGTGTCATGGCGTCAAGGTGTTGCTCCTGCCCACATCCCTGAGGAGAGAGCCTGGCCTCCATCAGCAACCAAGGTGAAGGGGCTGGGGGGAAGGACTGCACAGAGTGTTGTGAATATACAGTTCAGCTCTGTTCAGATGGGAGGGGTTTGTATCCTACTGAGATTTACAAAAACAAGTGGAAATTGTAGCCATAAGTTTTGAATAAATAAAATAAATACTAAAACCAAACCAAAACAAAAAACAGTTCTGCAGTTCTAAGGAGAAAATAATATTTGATTAAAAGACAAAACATGTATGGGGTAACTTTTTCATTTCCTGTTCATGATGAAGGTATTACTGACATTATTTAAGCTGTGTCAAAGACATATAAAGAGAGTCTAAGCAGATATAAATGTTCTTTTGGAATGTTATTTATAGTTCCTTGGTACCCAATGCCAAACGTTAATAAGGTTTATGAGAAACCAGTAGAGACTGTAAATTGCTGGACTTCTAATTTAAATCATGTTGCTGACTCCATTTGTTTCCTACACATTGATCTGACATTCAGATAAATCTGATAAAATTCTCCAAGCTGGAGAGAGATTTGTTTCCTGTCAGTGGGAATCTAACTATTAGAAAGACAAGGAGTGAGGTTATTGGGAACAAAGCCACAGGCAGTAATATACCACACTTGAATACTTCTTTTTTATTTATTTTAATGTTACATTATTTGATAAATTGCTCATGCAGCCATTTAACTGACTCTTCTGGAAAGTGTTTATTTGCAGTCACCTCAATGTCAGCAGTGAAATGAGCTGGGACTGAAATTTCATTAAGAAAGTCATAATTCATTATTATGGCCCCCACGATCATCACTGCATACATAAAGTGCAAACCCTATAGAATGTTTAAATCTAATGTAAAAATAATACACGTATGGCAAAAAATAGGCACAAGCCAGACAGGATATTCACTGTTAACACACTGGCCGTACCAACAGCTTGGACTCTTGTGGGACAAAAAGCTGAAAGAGTATGTGGGCATTAAATGTTGGATTTCCTTTGATTTGCCCATTTCAAACTGCAACCTTAATTTCCTCCAGCGCGAAGAAAACCTCAAGGTACCTGCCCTGTGCCAAATTGAACTCTCGCTGTAAAACCTGAAGGAGAAGGCCAAAAAGGAAGGAAAAGTTACAAGGATCCTCATTAGGATGTCTCCTTTGAATGTTTCGCTGGGGACAGAAGGTGGTTTCCCTCCTGTTAAAAGTAAGGTTGCAGTGGTGGATCAGACCTCTATCCCCTGGAGAACCTCAGAGTCTGGTGCCCTCCTGCTTTTGAAACTCCCACCATCTTACTCCCATTTCAGAGCAGACAAATTCAGCCTTTTCCCAACCTCTTCTGTAATGTCTATTTACAAAGCAGCTTGCCCCGGTCCAGCTAAATCGCTGTAAGCATTTCTTCTCCCAGAATACAAGTCTACATTGTAAGGGTTTAGTATTCCTTTAGAGGGATATTATTCAGTGCCTAGGAAGCCAGCTGAGAGAGGGACAGACAGACAAACAGCCAGGCAAGGGCTGCAGCAGCTGTGCTGGCCCAAAGCAGGGAACAGTCCACAGCACAAAGCTCAAGGCAGGGTTATGCTTGCCAGGAGGGATATTTTGCCCTGCCAGGAAGGATATTTTGCACAGGTGTAATCCTGCACCTTAGTTTTTCTTCCCATCACATACCCTGCCACCAAAGTGGTCTGGTGCACCCCAGATGTCACACACTGACTCAGAAGCAAGCTGCAATATTTGCATCTGACTCTGTTATGAAGATAACTATGGGTTTAAAAGCCTCGTTTTGAGGAAACAATATTTGGAAATAACAGCCTGTTAAGAAGAAGGACATGGAACACCTTTTTGGTTCCTTATGCCTGAAAGAGATTAACGATATGTGAAATTTTATTCCCATTTTCTATCAGTCAGAAGAGTCCTCAAGGAAAACAGGCATATAGACATTAACATCATTTCAATGTATTAAATAAGTCATAGAAAGTAGAGTTTTACTGGGGGTTTTGCTTGTGCCTTTGAATATACCAGGATGAACCAAAGGAAAATCAGACTAACACAGGAATATAGAACCAAAAGGGACCTTGAAATACACAGCTTGTCTACACCTTCCCTCCCAACAGTATGAGTCAAGCCCTGCAGAAGTTGATGTGTGTTATAGGCTTCAGTGGCTTTAACTCAACTCCTCAGTGTTTTGCAGCCCTGTTGGAGCAAGAGAAATACAGCTTGCCTCCTCCTATACTCCAAAATAAGTTTCCAAAATGGCACCTCTGTCTTGCTGACTACACTCTTTTCTTTTTTAATTGTACATGTGTATCCCTGAGAAACCTCACTCTAAGTTCAGGATAAACTCATGTTTCCTCTACTTGCCAGAAGAAAATGAAAAGTAAAGCCCCATCAATTTTATTGCTCATAATTGTGGATAAAATGCAATATATTTGGCTCATATAAATTTGCTAGCAAATTATATTCAATAAAACCCTGGTGAGCAATTTAAAAGCATAAATCCCCCCATGCTGAAAAAAAAGCTCATAAATTATACAAGAAAAAGGAGTGATTTCATCAAAGAGCCAAGCACTGCCCATGGAATGTTTCAATAGTACTGGATTTATAGTTTTCTGGGAGACGATTTATGATCCCTAATTTTCTGCAATAAAAAGCTCAGCAGGGATTCTCTGAATGAAATATCTTTTAACAAATAAATAAATAAATAAATAAATAAATAAAATCCATCTGAGAGTGAATGCAGACGATGCCATTCTTGGAGAGCTGCCCCTTTTGCATTCCTGTTCCGAAATTAATCATGGAAGACCCTAATAAAGATTGCATAGTGAGAAAGGAAGGAAAGACCACTAGACCTTGAAATAAATGCATTGCACTGTTGGAGAGGGCATATTTAGAAAGAAATTCACCTGTGACACTTCATAGACATTGTCTCTAAATAAGAATAAAATTATCTAACTGGCTTCAGGAAGAGGTTAAACATTTCCAAAGCTCACAGGGATGATTGCATTATATAAATAACCTAGAAGGGGAGGTTGTGTGTGAAGACTGTGCATAGACGTGACATGTAGTCACAGCTAGATGCACAGAGAGATTCACTCACTTCCTCTAATTTTAGTGCTCTGATTCACAGTCTCTGCCAAATTTAGTGGTAGTGGCTGAAGAGGTTACTGTTCCCACAGGCCATCAGTCACCAGGCAGCAGAGACCATGAAACAGAGCATGTGTCTGTCACAGGTCACAGACCAGGGCACTAAGGTGGAGTGAGAACAATGCTGTATAAGTTAATATGCCAGGCTGTGAATTATGCCAGGCTGTGATTTATGACAGCTGAGGAGACTTAGAGTCTCTTTAACTGCTAAAGGGATGGGATAGAAAAAAATCTTCAGCCATCTTTTTAAAACTCCCACATAAATCACTTCTTGTGACCAAGAAGTCCTGCTTTGAGGATCTGCTACTGGGCGGTAAGAGAGAGAAGAAACTGGGCTGGATGGACATTTGCTGTAGTATACCATGATTGCTTCTCATGATGTTGTTATTCTCATTTTACTTATAAGAAGCTGAGGCAAATAAAGATGTAAAGACCTGTGTGAATGATCAGACAAGCAGACTGACAGTACTGGGATCCGAGCACTTTATCCCACATGTCACATCGAGGACTGTCCTCCCTCTCCGCCATACAAGTCATCCATACACAGTGAAAGATCCTAGTACACAGGAATAGGGATAGCCACCAGGATAAGTGGGAGCAATGACAGTACCTACTGCTGAGAACCCACATGACTGGAGTCAGCAGCAAACACTCAAAATCTCCCTCTGGCCTTCCAGATTTCCAGAGTTTGAGAAAGAGAGTGAAGGTGCAGTTCAAGTAGATTTCCCACTCATATTCTTTGAATTTTCTCTGTTTATTTCTCCTATGTGAGGGCTCCAGGCTAGGCCCCCAAGCTTTTAAATTCCACAGCAAAGAATATAGTTAAGGTGCTAATCCAATCTACAAGCAAGCCTGTAGATGAAAGGACTCTATTGACTCAGCTAAGTATTAGATTGAGCCATTGCCTAAACCCGTGTCATCCAAATGAATAGAAAATGCTCAAAACCATTTTGTTTTGACAGCAAAAAATGGACAGAAAAGTCAGTGAAGAATGACCAGTCTTTTTCTCATCAAGTTGTATTTTGAAATAGAACAAAAATTGCTGCAAATAACCTTAGTTCAACTAACTCTTTCTTATATACCACAGCAGATTCAGTTGACAGAGCTTCAGGAAAGAGGAGTAGAAAACTGCAGAAAAGAGGAAGATTTTTCAATAGATTAATTTAAATTCACATTGCAGTTCTGGAAGACTACCAGCTAAGAGTGCTGAGGCAGAACAGCTGGCTGAAAGGAAGGAAGTGTGTCTTTGGAAAGGTAATTTGTAAGTATTAAGCATGCAAGATTTGCTATCTATCATCTATCCTTGCTCCAAAACACTCTACAAGCACCGGGCATTTTGCCCATGCCTGTCTGGCAAGACCTGGGAGTACTTCCTAGCTCCTCTGCCTAGGTATTCATGGCAGCTACATCCAATGTTATGCTGGGAGCAAACCCAGATCCAGACTGCTCCCCTCCATCCCATGGAGTGGACACTCTGACTTATGGCCCAGGAGATAACTGCAAAGTGCCCCTGCTGCCCCTGGGATCTGGGCAGAGAGTACGTGCTTGGAGCTAACTTAGCTTGTACTCTTTCAATATTTGTGGCTGAAGCAGACCAGGAGAAGGCATTAATCAACACCTCATTCCTTGTTTCCTTACTAAAAGAAAAATGAAAATAGACTGCAGCTTGATCATTCACTGATCTTACAGAATTGGGTTTTTGTAGGGTTATTTTTTGTTTTCCCTGAGGATCTGCACTGTGTTTCTGATTGATTAAGAGTACAAAATAAGATTTTTATTCTTTTTTTTTTCTTTTTTTTTTTCAGTTCTAGCTATCTACAGATATTCCAGTAAATATATCTCTATTAATTTCACCCGCTATTGATTCCAGGAGACACTTCAGAGCATGTATACATATATTAACACGTCTACTTGGCATCCCAGTGTACCAAAAAAGCAGCATTTTCTTATGCAGACAGTGGTATCTGGCTTCTATACCAAATAGCAATAACATTTATTTGACATAAGTAGAAACATCCCTACAAAACAACAGCTCCCCACAAAATAATGACATTCCAAACTGGAGCTCTGTGATCCATTCAGTCAGCTAACTAGATTGAATTTCAGAGACAAAATGAAACAAACCAACCCTCCAGAATTTTGCTTGATCCTGTATGGAAACTTAGGTCAATAAAGTGGCAATTATTCATAGAATAAGAGAATAATTTTGGTTGGAAACACCTTTAAGGCCATTAAGTCCAACCATTAACCTAGCATTGCCAAGTCCACAGCTAAGCCATGTCCCTAAGCACCACATCTGCATGTCTTTCAAATACCTGCAGGGATGGTGACTGCACTACTTCCCTGGGTAGCCTGTTCCAGTACCTGACCATCCTTTCAGTGAATAATTTTTTCTTCATACCCAATCTATACCTTGCCTGGTGCAACTTGAGGCCATTTTCTCTTGTCTTATTGCTTGTTACTTAGGAGAAGAGACCAACAGCCACCTATCTGCATTAGTGCAGGCTTTCAATGATCTGCAACAATAAAAATAGGATTTTTGAAAAAACACCAATTATGAATGCTTAAAATAGTAGAGCTGGATCCCCAGAATAGGTTACGTTCAGAAAAGTGAAGGAACTCTGCCTGGAAAGCTTTCTCTATTTCTTGCTCAGCACAATCTATCTGACCTACAGGAGATCTCAAAAAGGAACAAAGCAAATAAGAAGCTGATTCCTCAAACTCAAATACATAAGAGGACACCAAAAAGGAGACAAAACAACTAATAGACAAGTGAGCAGCAGGCATGAAAGAAGCAACTTGATTTGGAGAATAGTTCATATATATAGAAAGAACAGCCAGAGACATACCACCTGGGGAGGGGTCCAGCTTGAATAAACATCCTCACAGGCAACATGAGTAAAATGCAGGGTAATATTTTTGCTTGGTGCGTTGAAGTAAAATGAGAGCCATAAGCATTCCAGAAGCAAGGCTGGAAATTATCTCAAGAAGTCGTTTATTCGATGCCTTTAATGTGAGGCAGGCTAACTACAGCTGAGAGTGGTACATTCAACCTGTTCTTAGATAGCTCTAATAAAGTTCAACCCATGGACGTATGCAGAAATGGCCCCTTAGAAAAAGAAAACTACTGACACTAAACTGGGAGGAGTGGCTGACACAACAGAAGGCTGTGCTGCCATTCAGTGAGACCTGGACAGGTTGGAGAGTTGGGCGGGGAGAAACATGATGAAATTCAACAAGGACAAGTGCAGAGTCTTGCATCTGGGGAAGAACAAGCCCATGTACCAGTACAGGTTGGGGGCTGACCTGCTGGAGACCAGCGTTGGGAAAGAGACCTGGGGGTCCTGGTGGACAGGAGGATGATCATGAGCCAGCAATGTGCCCTTCTGGCCAAGAAGGCCAATGGCATCCTGGGGTGCATTAGAAAAGGTGTGGTTAGTTGGTCAAGGGAGGTTCTCCTCCCCCTCTATTCTGCCTTGGTGAGGCTGTATCTGGAGTATTGCATCCAGTTCTGGGCCCCTCAGTTCAAGGACAGGGAACTGCTCGAAAGAGTCCAGCGCAGAGCTACAAAGATGATGAAGGGAGTGGAACATCTCCCTGATGAGGAAAGGCCGAGGGAGCTGGGTCTCTTTAGCTTGGAGAAGAGGAAACTGAGGGGTGACCTCATCAAAGTTTACAAATATGTTAAGGGGGAGTGTCAGGAGGAAGGAGCCAGGCTTTTTTCAGTGATGTCCAGTGATAGGACAAGGGGCAATGGGTGCAAACTGGAACACAGGAGGTTCCACGTAAACATCAGAAAAAACTTCTTTCCTGTGAGAGTGACAGGGCACCGGAACAGGCTGCCCAGAGAGGTTGTGGAGTCTCCTTCACTGGAGACATTCAAAACCTGCCTGGACAAGTTCCTGTGTGATGTGCTCTAGGTGATCCTGCTCTGGCAGGGGGGGTGGAGTAGATGGTCTTTCGAGGTCCCTTCCAATCCCTAAGATTCTGTGATTCTGTGAACCTTAGCCATTCTCAGCCAGGTTAAGATCTCTGCACATCACTCAGTTTTAATGCAGCAGTTATTTTTGTTTGTAGTTGTTTCTGAGAGCTGAAGGCATAGGAGGCTCTTCCCAAATTCTGTGAAGGTACAATACAAGACCCAAATGCCATACAATCAATATGCAGCAGCACCCAACCACTACAGCTTATGAGAGGAAAATATTAAAGGGAAAGGAAGAAATGTTCAACAGTAAAAACAGGTGCTTGCTAAATAAGCCAGAAACGAGCCAGGGACTTCTGGCCTAAATATCACTGTGTACTTACTCCTTTCTCCACTTAATTTTAGATGTAAGAAGGCTGAAAATGGCTAAAAAGGAAGACAGAGCAAGAGGGAAATGTGTGCTTTACCCAAGGGTCAGTTCTAGGATGCCTCTGGGAGTGAATCAATAGAAAGCAAGAGAAAAAGAACATGGGAGGTACTTTTAGTACACTAACCTGCTTATGTGTCTGCTGGGGCAGTCAGATATTTCACAGTAATTCGGGGCTATAGTGAGACAAATCAGTGCTGATGTTTATGCCAAGCCACAGATACCACACTCAATTTGTTAGGGAATAACCCCAGGTCTTTCCAGCAAAATATTCACTCGCTCCATATCCTGTCAGTGAGCAATATGGAAAAATTTCCCTCTAATGGCTGAGTGCTGTGTCCTAAAACAAGACTGAGAAACCATAGCTTACACTTCGTGCATGAAAGTACTGAAGAATTAGAAACTCAGCTGAACCATGCAGATCGTCTGCTGATGAGGGTAGATGCTTATTAAAAAAATGTGGAGGAATTTATTCTTTGAAGTTTACAGCTGTTGTCATTTCAACCACAGGGTGGGTCATGCCTGCATCCAGGACAGCTGAAAAAAACGGCACAGCAAAAACAGAGATCCAGCTTGCTATACACATGACTATTTTCCACCTTTCTGAGGGAGGCTTTTTTTTCCTTCTATTTCAGTGGCTGTCTCAAGGCAAAAGATTACTTTTTTTGGTACCCCAGGAAAAATAAGTCTCCTGTTATTTCCCCAGATGGAGTAGCTATGACAGGAGTGTCTTGGAGCATTTTCTGTCCTCTCTGAGTGGGAGGCCAGGCTGTTTTCAGTATGAGTGGGATAGCTAGTCTCTCCTCTCCCTAACATCCTTCTTCCTCCCCATAAAACTACCTCTACCAAAAATGTACATCCCTCCCAGAGGGGAGCCAAAATGAGACTCAGCTAGAAATGAAAGAACACATTAGTGTCCATGGGGTTTTTTTCTATTTTTGTGTTACCTGTTAAGAGCCATCAAAGACTCTGGACATGTGTTTTTCTTGTTACCTGGATAAAAAGCTTATGCCCCCTAGCCACTGCAAAGACACTCTGATGTCATGTGTTTAACACAGTTTATCAGACAAATGACAACAACCTTCAACAACATTGGTGCTACATCCTTGTTTAAACTGAGTTGCTGCCCAATTGTACTTCACCAAAAAGCTGAGCAATCTCTTCACTGTTGTTCCAAATACAGTGAAAGGACATTAAGATCATCAAGATCAAAACTCAACATTGCCACATGGCCCCAGTTCAGATTTCCTTAACAAAACCTTTTCAAAAACATCCCTGAGTCTGATCAGAAGCGCAGAGGTGTCAGGGCAGGCATTTCTCTATGTTCATCGTGGTACTTGACTCTAAAGCTGATGACCTAGGGACATCCATGTATGTGATGGACAAGGAGCAACCTACTGCATATTTGGCTGCCTACTGAGTGGTATGATGGACACAGAGCTACTCCACAATAATTTTAAGAGTGTGTGTTGGCCTAATAACTATTTATTGCACAAATATTTTGGTTTAATAGCAGACTATAAGGAAAATAATCAGAAAGGAAGGAAAATAATCAGAAAGGAAGAAAAATTGCTTGAACTCAGCCAGCCCTGCAGTTAACACAGGACAATGGGAAAGTCATGGGCTCACAGGAATCTGGTTCAGCTTCCTGCAGGGCCTACTGAACTGGTTGGGAAAAACAGAGCCAGAAGTCTGACAACCAAGAAGCACAAATTAACTCTGGCTGCATCAGCAGGACTCTTTTTTCTCAGAGCCAGGGAGATCTTGGGGAGCTGTTCAAGGGCACCAGACCGAGACTCAGGCACTCACTGTAGTGTCTGCAGAAGCAAGACCTGCTTCAGTTGCCAAAGAAGCAGAGCTTTGGATAGCTTGGAGGATGGGAAGAATTCCTCATTTTATAAATGGAAAATGAAACAATACTATAGTTTTGAGAAAGCAGTTTTGGCATTTTGTGGGCATCATTTGTCATACTGTCCTTGAGGGAAAGCCCATAAGCATCCAAACATGGTTGGACAGTTTTGCTGAAACCTTTCCTCCTTATACCGGAGCCCCCAGGAAATCAAAGAGAAACGAGACACAGACTCTTGAAATCTCCCCCAGCTGGCCAAGGCTCAGTGCCCAAAGTAAGGTCAAGACCTAGCTGCCAGTAAAAAAATCTGTCAGGACTATGGATGTAGAGGCCACCCTGTGAGCCTCACAGTCCAGCTGGTCCTGGATCACCCTGGTCAGATACTGTCAGTTGGCTCCTCCACACCCCTCCTGCCAAGAAGAGCACTGTCTGAGCCAAACAGTTTTATTCTCCTCTTGTGGGCTTTGCAGCTCATCAAGTCTACATCAGAGGGGCAGCAGTGTTGCTAGTCCTGCAGACAGCCAGAGTGGGACAGAGTGAGCTTGAACAGACACACACAGCAAGCTTCTACCATCTGGAGAAAGCATTGCCTGCCGGTGCTGAAGAAAGTAACGCCTCTTGCTAGGACCCAGTATTGCTTGCCCTACTGCAAATAAGCAAGCTAGGCTAGTATAAGTCACCTTAAATCATGTTTAATCTATTAGCATATTAACTACTTTGCATTACATGTGCAATGGGGCAGGTACTCAGTTATGGGGCAGGCCTGCTCGGTTCCTGTCTTCCAGCTCCAGGGCAGTACCAAGAAGCACTAATATATGTCTTCCTTGTGGTCACTTGAGCATATCCTCACAGCATTGCTTTTCCATGCTGCATTTCAGGACTAGCAGTTCTCCTCTTCCAAAGCCAAACCTCTTATTTAGATGAAATTTCATTGAGACTTCTGTGGGCATTACAGATGTGCAGCAGGAGGAAAGGACACAGCCCTTCCTGGGCAGCAACGAACCCTCACTGACTTATGCACATGAGAACAAGTGACTGCTAGGTCATACTTAATTTACTCTCACCACACTGACCATAATTCTGTGTAACCAAAAGAAAGCATTGCATGATAGGGAAAACAGGCTGACCACAAACTAAGTATACACCACAAAATCCAGTATAGCTTGTTGAGTAAGCTGATGGCACTGGAAGGAAAGTACAATACTGTAGGTATGGAAAAGTTTCAACTGATGTCTGCTTTTCTTTATTTCTATCTAAAGGGCTCATGTGATAGCTGGCTTCATAATCTCATTTTCATTCTCTCAGATGTAAAATAGCGGTAACTTATCTCTGAATAAAAATTCTCTGAAAGGCATATTTTTTTCCTGTTCATAAATTCAGGTATCTTCTCGTTACACGTGAATTAACGTTCGTCTGACAGACTCTTTCTGACCAACACTGGTGGGGAGCAAGCCTTGAAAAGCAATACTAACAAGAGAAGAACTGGCCCAAAAGAGCAGCAATCTTTTCTCTTCTGTCCACAATAGCTCATAGAAACTACAGCTCAAAATCTCAGCAGGGAGCTGGGTGCCGAGTACCTCAGGCCTTTGATGCACACACTGAGAAATATTACAGAGGCCTAATTTTAAGGAGTCCTCTCAAAAATCAGGCTTTGTTTTGGACATCATAAGCTATTCTGCATCACCAGTTGGATGCTAAGATCTTGGCTAGAAAGTACATCTTCCCATAGGCAGTATGCACATCTTCACAACAGGAACCCAGTCTGCTGTTTGCAATGCTTGGCATCCTAACCTCAAGTAAATTCACCAAGCAGTCTGCAGGACATGTCTCTGAACATGCTTACATGGTAATAATGATGTTAAAGTAGAACAGCCGTATGATTTATTATGCCTTGTGAAATAAAGCAAAGCCAATCTATTCCCACCATGGGAAGTACCATCACAGTAGAAAATGGAAACAAGAAAAAATTAAATACCACCCAGACCTGGTTCAAACATGCAAACTTTCTAATAAAATATCAGAACCAGATGCTGCTAAAGATGAGTGATAATTAAAGAAGATAAATTAAAGAAATGTTTTTCCAGGGAATGACTCTACTGCACACAAATTGTTTCAGCATGGGGAAAAAAATATAATAAAATTACTGCTGCTGCCTGTTTTCAGAAGTTTCCATTAATGAGTCAAGGCAGGTTCCCTGCTAAATTCCCTCATATCCAGGCTCCCTCTTTGCCTCTGTTGGTTTAATCTCAGTGTGGTTTAGCAGAGCGAGCAGAGAATTGAGTGCCAGGAACTTGGTTCCAGCACTGACTCACTGTGTGGGCTCCCTTATGTCATGCTCAGGGCAGGTCAGCCCTGGAAAGCACATCTCTAAAACTGGTCTTGAGGGGTCCAGAGCCTGACTGTCTCCCCACTCTCTGTGTCAGATGTGGGCAGTTCACCAGAGGTTTTCCCCTGACTGCCAGCCCAGCAAACTGATCCCAGGCTGAGCTGGTGTAACGTGATTTTTTTTCAGCCTGGTGTCTCATCTCAAGAAACAAGAGCACTGGAAGCCAAATGATGCCGACACCTGTGCAAACTCATAGCAGGAAACATGGCTGGAGCCCTGCAGATGAAGGCTGCATTCAGCAGACCCACTAAGACCACCCTGGAGCTTTATGGGCCTGTATATAAACTCATCTTAATCCAGGTTGTTGTTAAGCTTCACCTTAGTTAAACACAAGATGATGTTTAAGCCCCTCAAAGACTTTTAATTTCTTTAGACTTCTTGCAGGCAGAAAAGTGCCTACCCAACTGCCATGGGCATTTTTGTAGCAAATAAAATAATGTGCTGCACAGGGAAAGGAAGAGAATAAAATGAAACCATGTAAATACATAGCCTAGTTCCCTTTTAACCACGTTCCCCAGGCTCATAACCTCTGCAAATGCCTATGAGGAATAATGTGGTTTGCAGCATGCCTTTAAGGTCAACAAATCCAGCCTGTTTCAGGCTGAACAAGGCCCTCAGACACAAGATCAGGTTCCCCTGGCTAAACGAGCTGCCGTGCAGTGAGCACACATGGCTGGTGGCGAAGTGCAAGGTGAAACAGAGCAACTTCAGCTGACCTCCCTGTGGTTGGCATCCCGGGGCTCCTGCCTCCCTTTCCAGAGGGGCTGTGAGGATGTGCACGACGGGTCACTGCAGTTCTGCGGATGCATCCCTGCTCACTAAGTCAGGGTAACGCAAATATCAAAGCAAAGAGAGCTTCATGAATGGTATCGTGCTCACTGCTCTTTCTCCTGGATGGCAGAGTCAACACACGGAGTCAAGAGAAGGGATAGGCCTCTCAGCCACACAAGTTCCAAGCTATTTGCCTGTTTTAGCTAAAAATAGGAATTTATACTTGATTTGAGATTCCGTGTAAGCTCAATCTATCCATCATCATCTGGTGGCCCCAGCCCAGCCACTCAGGTGACAAGGCCTGCTGCACTCCATACCTTCTCCTTCCCAGCCTCCAGGAGAGTGGCTGCTGCTGCAGCACAGGCACAGGGGGATGGGACAGGGATGAGAGCTGCTGATTCCAAAGCACTAACAGCCATGATCTGCTGGCCAGACTCAGGGAGAAAAGAGCAGTGCTGCCCACAGCTCTCACTTGATCCTCTAGAAAGTGCTTTTATTAAGACCCTTTACCCCCTGCAGACCTTTGAACTTGAAATAAGAGGTATTGGTTACACATCTCATAGGAAGCCTAGTGATCTCTCCTCAATCCCAGCTTCAGTCCTTTATGCTACCAACTCTGCAGAGCATCTGCTCCCAAGACACACTTCTTCTGGACAGAGTTCCCTGGAGACATTGGATGTAGGAGTCAGTGGAACAGGATTGGAGAAGAGGAGAGGAGAGGAGAGGAGAGGAGAGGAGAGGAGAGGAGAGGAGAGAAGAGAAGAGAAGAGAAGAGAAGAGAAGAGAAGAGACGAGAAGATCACATCGCCGTGGGACCTTCCGAGATCTCCTCCAGCCTCTGCTCGATCATCAGCCGGAGGATGGAGTATCTGGGGAGGAGGAGGGCGAGGAAGAGAGAGGAGGGTTTTGCTGCATCAAAATTCCAGTTGCCCCAAGAAAACCCTGGAATTAACCCCCCAGCAATGCCCCCCTTGGGGCCCCCAACCCCCCGTACTTGCGCATCAGCTTCTTCACCTCCCGATCCTCCTCTTCCTCCAGCTTCTGGATGAAGCTCCTGAGGACGGGCATCTCAAACTTGATGTACTGAGCGACCTGGGGGGGAGGGAAGGAAGGGAGAGAGGAAAGAGAGAAGAGAAGAGAAGAGAAGAGAAGAGAAGAGAAGAGAAGAGAAGAGAAGAGAAGAGAAGAGAAGAGAAGAGAAGAGAAGAGAAGAGAAGAGAAGAGAAGAGAAGAGGAGAGAAGAGAAGAGAAGAGAAGAGAAGAGAAGAGAAGAGAAGAGAAGAGAAGAGAAGAGAAGAGAAGAGAAGAGAAGAGAAGAGAAGAGAAGAGAAGAGAAGAGGAGACATGAATCTGGGTGTGTAATTTATATATGAGGGAAAGTTTAACCAGTGTGATTGGCAAGAATACGTTACTAAAAGCCACAGACACGCTAATTGGTGAGTCATTTAAGTAAACCCTATTGATCTTGCAAGTTTGCCAGTTTTCAATTTTCACTTTTGCTTGAAAACAGCTCATAAAATAAGACTTAACCAGAAACTCATGATCCGTGACTTTTTTAATCCAATTTTTTAGCAAATGTGACTTATCTGTCTTGAGAGGTGCTTTTGTTTTCCCTTTATTCACCTAAGCCTTCCAAGCATGGGCTGGAGGTGCACACTCAGGTCCTAGATGCTTTTCTTCTGCAGCTGCAGGCCAAGATACTCTTTTCAATGGTGATCTTCACTGCCAGCAGTTTTAAGTATATGAGGAACAACCACCAGAGGCTCGTGACACCTCACTCATGTCACTGCAGAGGTGAGGGAATCCAATGTTCAAGCTCAGCTCGATTTTATGCAGTTCTCATACCCATGCCCAGCACAGGAGCTCTGAACTCCTCAGAAGTTTGATGGATATCATCACCTTGCTGACAGAAAATGAACAGGCCTAATGTCTGACAGTTGTTCAAAGATGAGGTCAGTATGGCAACGCATGTAAAAGGAACAAAAAATGGAAGCAGCTTTTATCCCACAATCCTGTTTGTCCTGTGTTATTTGGTCTGTAGCTAAGACAAATTGTCAGAAGGGGCCAAATCAGGCATCCCTGGCTGTCCATCCTGATCCTCTGGCTCAGGTTAGGAAGGCCCTGTCTTCACTAAAAGCAGCACCATCAGCTCCCTGGGTGATCCTGAGCTGCCCTGACAGAGGGATGGGCTCCTTCTACCCCTCAGTGAGAGTGTCAGTAAGCAGGCACAGGCTTTCCACATTCTTAAGCAAAATATTTACTTTGCAAGTGCTGAAACAAAATTTGGAGAAGTGAAGAATAATATTTATTTTGACAATGTTAAATTGCATTAAAGTAGAAAGTGAAAATTAGATGCATGCATATACACCAAGAGCATTATCCCCTAATCACAGGAACATAAAAGAACTGGAAAATACCCTCCTCCTCTGCCACTAGGAAAGCTGGTCTGGACTAAATTACAGGCAAAATGTATAATTAAGCAAGCTATTATTATCCAGTGTCTTAGCAGATGCTGACCTCGTTTATGGTGATTTGGACAAGAATTCATCTGAGGTTTGATTTCACAGCTGTGTCCATGATGCCTTGGACCTGTTGTACTGTCCCAGAAATTCCCAGCATGTTAGCACTGGTGCCTAAGTGCAGTGCTTATGGTTTCCTGTCCTCCTCAGCTGCTGACTGGGGAACTTTTCTTTAGCTTCTTGGGAAAGAGAAAATGGTTTTACTGATCTGTCAGCCAGGCTTTATACTTGAAACCTGTGTTTAATTACTTTGAAGAAGCTTTAATATTCCACCAGTACAAGGAGAGGTGACCTTCCACGGCTATGTTATTCTCTTATTTTTATTTTTTGCAGGTGTAGGCTTGTGGCTTAGTTACTGAAATAATAATTCTGTTGGAAATATCACTGGCATGAGAGACGAGCTGCCAAAGTGTTATGGGCTCAGTAATTTGTACATGGAAATGAGGACCCAGGGAACAACATGAACATCAGTGGCCTGAGGAGTTTATGATTAAAACATGATGCTGAGCTTTTATGATTTCTACAGCTAATTAGCAAGATTTATAAGCATCTAACAAAAAACAAGGCTGAATAGAATAATGATCCTTATTTTCCACTTGGAGTAGAAAACTACTGGGTTCTAAAATAGCGGAGAAAGAGGGAGGAACAATTATTCTTATCTTTTCATTTGCCCACAGTTCAGGTTAATTGTGTCTCTCTTTTCTGTAGGATGAGTGGATGTCTCTCAGGTGGCAAGAATGAAATCTGTGACTTATTCACATCAATGGCAATACCCATT
Organism: Chaetura pelagica; assembly: GCF_000747805.2. Classification (NCBI taxonomy): domain Eukaryota; kingdom Metazoa; phylum Chordata; class Aves; order Apodiformes; family Apodidae; genus Chaetura; species Chaetura pelagica. Next base: position 3,439,720 of record NW_009953496.1, on the reverse strand, counting down.
GATTTAATAGAGAAAAGGCTTCCTGCTGTTTCTTTATGGCTTCAGACTAGCACTGGTTTTGTTTTCCAGCAGTGTTCTGGGGGAATGTGAGATGTCTGAAAAAGCCACTTCCACCAATATATGTATGTGGTTGATTCTGTTCCCCAGAGATGCAAAAGGAAAAGGAGAGAGAGAAGAAGAAGAAAGAAAGAAGAAAAAAAAAAAAAAAAAAGACTAAGAAGAAATGCCAAGCTAGTCTGTAGGGGCATGAAGGGCTTAGTCTGCAGCTGTAGATCTGCAAGGCCCCCAGAGGTCCTGGGAGGGCTCTGCTTCAGGCTGTGACCTGCCTGGGAAGTTCCCAGTGTGCATGGAGGGGCTGTGTGTGACCCCAACCCATTCCCTACAGCATCTGCATTTCTAGAAGCTCAAACATCCTCACATAGTCATCAAGTGGAAAATCCCTGGTCAATCTCTAAAACTCTTCAATTCTGCCTGGAGAAACCTTCCAGATAGAAAACCTGATTGCCTCGAAATCTCATTGCATAGGATTAGCCTTGCTCAAAGTGTAGGTAAAAAGAAATATGATCTTTTCTGAAGCTGTTGTCAAAGGAATTGCTCAAATAGAGACCTACAGCAAGTGAAGTCAGATGCCATGACCAGTTTTGTTGTGATAGCAGGTAGCTCCTATGTGCAGCACAGCAGAGATTTCACCCAGAACACAGTTTGCTTGTTTTGGCCCAGGTGTTCCTCACTCTCCTGGAAGAGGCTCTCCCATCTGCAGCCCTTTTTCAGCATCTGCACCAGGCACTTTTCCCATTTCTAGCCAGGAATGCAAGAAGCATCCCTGGCTGGGAATTGGGACCCATGGTGAGGGACTCAGAACCCTGCTGGATCCTCAGCTGTCTGGGTAGCAGTGGTCCCTGTGTCAGATGTGCTGTCGTGTACAGTCAGCCCAAGCAAATCTGACACTCAGAGGGCTGCACATCACTTTTTGACGGTGGTAAACTTCTAGTGGCAGACACAGCATCTTCCTGCGTCCATGGAATGTGATTTAAACATTCTGTGTGTCACCACAACGTAATAGGTAAAAGTCTCACCAAGCAGTCCCTGGGACCACAGAAGTCCATGTATAAAGCTCCATCTATTTATGGAGATGTTTGCTCAGCTAAGAGATATACAAACACTGGAATGCCATGTTCAGTAGCATCCTAGCATTTTATTATTTTTAATGAATCACTGTTATCACCTCCTCCAGTATTTTTTTCTTTTTGTTCCTGTATTTCTAGACAGCTGGCCTAAGTGGACATCATGGGATAATTTCCACTCTAGTACTAGTCTGGCACTTAAACAGTGCCTGGTAGCTGGTGCATCCTTAAGACACTGAGTTTGCCAAAGTTTATGGTGAAACTCACGCTGGAGTGGGTCCATTTTCATCCCCCAAACCAGACCATTTTGTCAGTGACATGGAGTGTGAGCAATTATATAGAAATTCTTATGGAGAGTTCCTGGTCTAACACTGGATAAGGAGGTTTAGCCAGTGAACATCCACCAAAGTGGCACCTAGCACCCTGCTTTCTTGGCCAGAGGCGCTTCAGACCACAAGCATGTCACATCAGCACCCCCAGCAACAAAACATCCAGCAAGAGGAGCATCAGCAGAGCTTGCTCTCATCACATAAACCCAGGGCAGTATATGGATGAAAATCTCTTAAAACAGGGCTGTGGGTAAACTCTCCCTGCTGGGAAGAGGAAAGTGGAATGAAGGCCTGGGCTTGGCCAGCATTGCCAGGACACCAGCAGAGCTCAAGTTAGTGCTGGTGACTAACTTGAGTGGGAGGGGAGCAGGAGGGGAGGGACCTCACTGCAGGGCAGCCCACCTCACCCCTTGCCCTCCATCATGGGGAGCAGGGTCCACCCAACCCCTGTTACAGGTGTGCAGGGAAACAGGGAGCGACGGGCTGCCGGCGCTCTCCTCCCAAGAATGTGGTCTCCAGATGTGCCAGCAGTGAAAGCCAGCCAATAAGAAATATTATTTATAATAACAATAATAACAATATTAATAACATAAGAACATCTGGTAGTGGTTTTTTCCATCTACTATTTGGCTGGAGGCAAAGCATCCGGGTGACATGACAATCAGTATTTCTGTTTCCAATTTATTGCCAGTTCAGCTGCTGCAGTGACTCAGGGACAGGCACTTCCAGAAACATGTCCCTGGCTCCTGGGCTTGGTTGGCCACACAGGTGTCCCTCCTTCCACCTCCAATGGCAGAACTTCAGGCTATCTGGGTTTGGGTTTTCCTTATCAGCAGTTTCATAGGAGATTACAAGGGGGTTTTTACATTTCTATGGCTCCTTTCCATCCCACCCTGTGAGAAAGTTACACAAATACGACAGCATGAAGTTTCAGACAGAAAATAAAAGCTAACTGGTTTGAAATCAGAACAGAAGTGGCTCTACTACACATTCCAAGCTATTCAAAGTATATTTGACTAAATACATATTTAAACCATTCTGGTATTATTTTGAATTGCTAGGCTTTCACATGTGTCCAGTAAATGTATCACTTCCACTTGTCAAGATTTCAGTTTTGACACGGAACTAAAATCTAGCCTAAAAAATTAATACTGCTATAAAAAACCCAAACAAACAAACGAAACAACAACAACAACAAAAAAACAGTCCCTTGGCTTTTCTTTCCTCATTATATTGACAGAAAGCTAAAAGTAAAACTACCACGGCACACGCAGCTCCTAAAGTGTATATAGATAGTTGTAGTAGAAATCCTTCTACCCATCCTGCTCATTCATTAAATTCCCAAGTTGTAGGCTGGGGAGTTGTTTTCTTCAGGAAATCACATATGTAGAGGATGGATTCCTCAGTCATGGAACAGGATTTTGCTTCAAAGCAGATATTACATTGTGCACAGACTCTCATCTGCTATAAATTTCTGCAGGTTGATGACCAACTTAAAATGTGCACTATTAAAACTTCATGCTCAAGAATAATGTTCATTTAAGTATTCAAGCATTCTCCTTCATTAAAGGCAGAAATTTATGTAGAGCAAATGAAGAGGCCCCCTTATGCCTTTGGAGGCTTGTATTCTGGTCCTGTCCTTGAGGTCAGCCAGCTCTGCATGTGCCCTCAAGGACAAACTAGTCCCCAGCCACCCATTATATTCTCAAAATTGCATATGAAGCAGCAAAAGTTGCTGCCTTTGGCTCAGAACTTGTCCAGCTGTTAAAATCGGTTGCTTTCAATGGCATCTTACGTAAATCCATTTATCCTAACGCTCTTGACATGCCACTCTGAAGAATAGGTTAGATTAATTCTAATTATGCAGCTAGACCTCCTAGCTTATGCAGCTGAATTTATAGGGCAATGCAAGACCATTCCCATCACCTTTGGCTCTAGTGCAGTGATTCTTAAAATAAGCAAGGTGGAGATTTCAGTAGTGCAGCACTATGTGTAACTGGCAAGAGCCGGGAATCTGGGTTAATTCTACCTCCAGCCTTATTTTAATCACCACGTAGGCTCCCTGTTGTCACAAATATTATTAGCTTATGAAACCTGCTGACTGCTAAAGTTTGGGGAATTCCAATAAAGAAGGAATTTCCATACCCTTAAATCTGATACATTTTCTGAAGCAGATGCTCAGCTAATGTATATTACAAAGCTCTCCTGGTTGTTCCAATGCTAACTTATAGGAGTCAAAAGCTTGGAGCTGTGGTACATGGCTACAGGGCCAGACTCATCTCTTGGCCTGGAAAGCCAGTGGGTCCCCTTCCCCTTGGGAATGTTCATGATGGCAACCAAGTGGGGACTCAACATCTTCCTTTCTCCAGGATGCTGAGGCTGGCTGTGGGTGCAGTGATTACATGGCAGCACACAGACAGGTTAGAAATTTGGCAGCTGAGCAGCCAGAAGATGGAGAAAGAAACAGTTGGAATGAACAAACATGGCAAAAAGAAACTGAGAAGGAACAAAGAGAGACCTGTAATCAGAAACAATCTGAAGCAATGCCCTTAGTACATTATGCATAACGATGTCCTTGATGACAGTCCAGGACTCTCAGCTTGGGCCAGGGAACTGTCAGCTAGAAAAGATTAAGTTGGTACATAGAATCTTACTATTCATAGTGATAGTGCTCAGTGAATCTTACCTTGTGCACTGTAAATAAGCTTTTATTCCAATGGCTCAGGACAAGACCTTCCAAACCCAGAATTTATCTGTCTCCCAGCTACACAGTCCACAGGTAGAACTGAAACACTGTAACACCAAGCTGGTTGCATACATTTTTTAGCATAAATAGGTATGATTCACTGTCACTGTGGAAGATGTTGAGCTTCTCAGTTCAATTTCTCCTCGCTTTCCCACATCCTACCTTTCTGAAATGGGGTCTTCCCACCATTCTGAAGGGCATTTCCCCACATACAAGCTCTTTTGTTTTATGTGAACTAAAGAAGCATCTGCGACAGTCACCTGGAAAGGTGAGAAGTGGGTTCTCATCTCTGAATGAAAGATTTGGTGCAGTGGGAGAGTAGGATCCAGATTCCCATGGTCTCCAGTGCAGTGTCACAGCCTACTGAAACAGCCTTGCCTCCGCTGGTGCTTCTTCTGAACACAATAACTAAATCCTTGAACCCGAATATGACAGCTGAAATTGTTCCTCACCACAAATCCTTCTAACCCTTCTCTCCTAAGGTGCATTAAACAGCCGTGAGTCTCCCTGGCAAAGGAGAGGTTTCAAACTGGGTATCCCACAGACTGGGTAAGCAGGTAAGAGCTGGAAGTGCCTATACACTTCTAAGTCTTTTGGGCTCTGTCTTACTCTGACCATCAGAGATAAGCAGTAAGCCAGCCAGCCTCTGAGTACCAAGTCTCTGTGCAGCAGGTGACTGAACATCTTAAGGCAGAGATGCTCTGCCCCTTATTCCAGTGTTTCAGTAGTCTGTTGTCAGGAAATCCTAAATATCAACATTTGTTTTCTGGTAAGATTTTAATTGTTTTTTTAAATGCAAACATAGAAGGTGGATGAAAGGTCCCCAGAGCAATGGCGGCCACATCAGAATTCTAGAGAGAATATCAATGATACACTCTCATATTCTGTAGACATGTCATCTGAAAGAAAAGCTTGTTTAGTGCTGAGCTTATTACTGAAGGGCAGAGAATAGGAGAAGGGGGCACACACTTCTGGCCACACTAAAAAATACCACTACAAATAAATAGTGCAACTTATTTTTGTAGATTTATGCCTTTTCCCAAAAGTTGCCTTTGAACATCATTCACAGGCAAGAATCTTCCTCTCCTCGGATTAAAAAGAAAAATCTCTCTCCCAAAGAAGGCCTGGAGGGGAGTGGCATTTAAATTTGGGAGTCTCCAAGAGCTTTAGGATCTTCCAAGCATCAATGTCCACAAATTCGCTTGAACATTCAGACTTGTTCTTCACTGGAGAAAATATTTTTACTAGATTTACCCTTGATTTCCAAAAATAAGTAATGGGCTACTGGAGCATCCGTGCATGCACTGAAAGTCTTGACTCTTCCACCTACATACTTCTGAGTGTTTGGGCCACAGGACCATGGATTACTCTGTCTTGTCAAAGAGGACTCTGCTAGAAGTGAGCCTTCCTGTTGATGCCAGGTCAGTGGTGCTGTCAGTGAGCTGCGGGCTCATGCTTGGGGGAAGGAAGAGAAAGTAAGTCTTGGATTTATGAAGAGAAGACCCTGGAGCAGCCAGTAGATGGGAGAAGAAGTGATGACAACTAGTGTCGCACTGATTGTTTGTTGTCAGCAAGCATCTTAAGTCCACAGTTCCTTCCAACCTCTTTATAAGGATGAACAAAAGACTAGGGCTGAGGAAGAGCAGAAGCCATCCAGCCCAGAAAATCAGGATGGCCAGTCCACCTCTGCAATAGGCAAATGAGCTGGTCCAGCTCTTACCAAAAAAATAGCAGAAGCTGGAGGGCTAAGTCCACTTAACTTCAACCAATTTTTGCTAATGTGGAACCTAAACCACACATTTTGGGGGATCAAGAAACAAGAGTGCTACTGGCTGCATTACAATGAACAAAATGAGCAGCAAAGTGACTGCATATGGGTAATAAAAATAATAGCCAGTGGGAAACATGAGGAATCATTTAAACAATACAAGAGAAAGGATATACATCTGAGTATATTTTTCATAGGCAAACAGATGAAAACTGGTCCTCCAGCAAAGCTGGGGTACAGCCAGGGACTTAGATGTTGCAATGTTTTAATTTGCAGATGTTCTGTTGCCTAGCAGACTCCTTAGCCAGGAATTAAGACAGTCAAGATATGATTCCCAAGGAGAATTAGGTGCCTTAGAATAGTATTCCTAGAAACCAGCACACTGAGCGTGAAGTTATTTACACAGGCCTGGAGAAACCACAGAACAGAATAGGACCACAGACAGAGACAGCAAAAATCTCTCTCTCTGCTCAGTCTTAAAACTCCTCCTGAAGGTAGGTGTTCAAGCCCAGCCAACCCTTTGCCACAAAAAGTCTTTTTGTTTTTTTCACCTCTCATTGCAGTCAGTAACAAATCACCCTCCACAAAGGAGGGAAACTTGTTTCAAACCTCTGTACTGCCTGATCTGCAGCAAGGATTTGGTCCCAATTACTGTAGGCCACATACAAACATCTCCAGCAAATCAGGTTCACCTGCACCCTCTCTCTTCCCCAGAGACTATGCAAAGTGAAACAGCTGCAACAGGAACAACTGAGACACCAGGCAAACACCTGGCAAAGCACCAAGCTGAATGCTGACGGGGTATCAGAGTATGGCTTTCAAAGTTTTGCTCCAAATCAGCTAGAGAGAGCAAGCTTTCAAAAATAACCCACTTCCCAGGTCAGCCTTCTCTCTACTGGGTAACCTCTACCCAATTAATCCTAAGAAGCCTAATTTATGGCTCCTTGCAAAAGCAAGACCCAGTTTGAGGAGAAGTGCCAACCTACAGCTATGATGGGGGCAGACATGTTCCATTTGAGAGTTCTTGCAAGGACTTGGAGGTAGGTGGGGTTCTGAAAAGACCTGCTGCATCAAGACTGAAGCTGTGGTAAGCAAGACAACAGACAGAGGCTTAGGTGGACAGCATAGCCTTTCAGCTGTGCCTAGAAATCAAAATTTAGGTGCCCTGAGAAGTCTACCCATCTTATAGTAATACAACAATCCCATAGCTACCTGTATTACTCACAGTAATGGGAAAACGCAGATGACCTCTGTAAAAGCTTGATGTGGAAGAGTTTCATGGCCTGCTCTTCATCAGCATTTTCTCACCTCTGTACTAGGCATGGAAAACTGACAGACAGACTCTTGTTCTCTTTCCTTGTGCATGCTACCTTGGAAAGCCAGCTCTGCTCTCCCTGAGGAAGGGAAGACAGCTGTGTATTTCTCTTATATTGGATGCAATATCTGTTGAACCCTGCCAGCAATTTACCTCCTCCTTAGGCTTCCTTATTAAGTGTACAAGAGTAATATTTATGTGAAATCAGCTAAGAGCTACATCCAAAAAAAATAATGATCCCAAAGAATATCTACATTATTTTATCCAGTTAACAGTAAGATACTTCTACATGAGCAGAATCTGTTTAAATAATATTATAATATGAACAGCTGTATATTGCTTTCAGCCAAACTTTCCAATTATTTCAGTTATTGTGAAATTTAGAACAATCTTGAAGGTCTAGCCTTAGGAAATAACTGTGAAGCTGGTGTGAGTTCTATATGCTTCAGACTTGTATTATGGATTTTTTGAAATTCAAGATAAATGTGCACTAAGTCATTTTCACAATGATGTTTACTGTACAGTACCACTCCCAGTCTTAGAGGATTTTTTTGTCTAGGTGGCTGCCAGTGAAACTCTGTTTCTTTCTGCAGGGAAGTAATTTTTAGCAGTGTCTTATCTAGCTCCTTAGGATAGGCATCCCTACTAGACAAACCACTGCAATTTGAAACCACGGCAAAGCCAACTGCAAATCTCTTTGCCTAGAATGACTGTAAACATAGAAGGAAAAATTACTTCAATAAAGGAAAGAGCCTTTGAGTTAATGACAAGACATGCCAACAGCCATCTTGTTTTCTGCTAGGAGAATATTCTAGACTGAGAGGGTTGAGAAAAGCAGGAGTCAAACTGTGCTGTTGATGTAGATGTTTTATTTGACCAGTTAATGAAGTGTGCTTCAGAAAAAAGTACTGGATCTGATCTGAGTAAGCAAAGACAAAAACCAGATAATTTTTCTGACCATACGAGACCATCTGCCACCTCTCAACAATTTCCCAGGCTACTCTTTTGTTACAATTAAGGTTACGTGGGGTATTATTGGTGGCAAAACTTTGTCAAACAAACAGAACCTATTTAGCCATTGGTTGGACAAAATAGCAAATAGACCATGAAAACAATAATCCTGTGCTGGCAGAGATGGACACTGGATGATCTAATTGACCTTCTGCATTTGAACCTTGTCATCTATCACTGGCTACGGGCTGCAGAAGAATGAAAAACGTGTAAGATGAAAACAGGTTTAACAATAGAAAAAAGAAAACACAAATGCAAAACACAATACGATTGCTCAAGATGCAAATTATAACCAGACCCTGAGACAGATTAAGAAATGATGACTATACTCAGAGCGCCAGACTCCAAATAGTAGGTTACTGTAATGCCTCCTTTTTAATCCCATTCAGTCACTTTGCCAGCACTAAACTCCCTTTGCAGGACTTAGATCTCCTCACGTTCAGAACGTAGATGGAAAAGCACTGTTTAAAGCCCCAGCTTTGCTTTTAGGTCTACAGCCCATTAGAGACAACCTGGACTTCATTTTACAGTCACAATAGGCAGCTCCTCTCATCCAAGGCAGCTGAAGGCAGGATAAAACTTGCACATCTGTGGAAGATGAAACATCACCTCTTTCATATAATTGAAACATCTCCATTGAATACAGCTCTATAATCTCTGATATCCCAGAGATTTCCCAGCCATGGCCTAAGGACAACAGCATGCTAAGTGCTTCTCCACAGTCTCTCCTTCAAGATATAACCACAAAAGGCTCCCCCATCTTTTTCCCCAGGCTTAGGCCCATCACTCCACCAAACAAAATACAGTTAAAGAGACTGTTCTCCTGCTCTAGAACTGCTTTCCTTTCTCTGGGAAAAGCTGAATTTGCTTCCCAGTTCCTGGCACAGGAGCAATTCTAATGCATCTCCACTTTGCCCAGCTGAAGCTCAAAAGCAGAAGTTCACAAAAGAGAGAAAAGAAGGAAAAGTGCTTTTACAGAGCCACAGCTCTGTTCTCTCTCATCTCTGCTATTCAGCTTGAGGTCCACAGAGCAGCAGAGTTTCTACAGCATCAGGAGGTAGCTGGTAAAACCACTGCATCTGGCTTCAAAGCCACAATTTCCAAGGGGTTTTGCTGAGAAGTGTCACTGGCTTCTGGAGAAAACAGCAGGAGCCAGTCACCCAGCCATCAGTTTTTTCGCACGACCTATTGGCAGACATAAAGACATTTTTATTATCAACACTTATAATCAAATTGTTTGATCACAAGATTACACTAGGATTTTGCAAAGTGATCAGCTCAAGTGCCAAAGATTTTATTACTTATTACTGACTCTCTTATCAAACAAAGAGTGGGATACAGAAAGGTCCATAGACAAGACTATATCATTCTTCAGTCAAATAATGTTGAGAAATACTACCCTCATTCAAAATATTCAAAGACGTTACAAATTCCCTTGCTTTCTCCCATATAGCTTTGAAAGCTAGATTAGAGGAAAAATATAACCTTAAAACAGAAAGGTCAACCTTTCCTAAAATCTTAGCTTCAATAAAATGGAGTTGGAAATATATGAGTGATGCTTTACCTTGCAGTTTTTCAAATTCTTCTCTTGGATGTAGAATTAAGAATATACTTAGGTTCACTCTATTCCTTAGACCCTTTAACAAAAGCAATTTCTGTCCTTCATCTCTACCAAAAGGTCCCCAATATCAGCATTACCCCAACAGCTCTAATAAACAGCTATGGGTCTCCAATGAACAATTTCTTTGCAAATAAGATTGACACAGAACAATTTCTTTGGCCAAGAAAACCAATAATTCAGCCAAAAAAGACCGAAAAAAAACCCCAAACCCTTTCCCCTAAATTTTCAGGCAAACACACAACTGTAATAACATTTGAAGATATTTTATCATCAAAATCAACTACTTCACTCTTAAACAACTTACACTATTTAGCCAACCATCCAACTAAACTGTTGGTCTGTCCAAACAATTAGTCATATTTTAAACCAATTATAACAGGCAAGATCATGGTTTCCATAATAAATAAAGTGATCCTCTTCAGTAGAAACCGTACTTTGTATCTGTTTCTCCAATATATATGTTATTATATGTATATCGATGTAGTTAGTACTCAGATGACAACCGATGGGAAACAGAAAAGAAACCGAAGCTGGCTTACATCCTACCTCATCCTGAGTTTCTGCTTCTGGGACAGGAGTCAGGAAAATGAAAAGTCTCAGTAAACTTCATTCTGTCATAAGTAATGAGTAGGAAAGAGGAAGGTGAACCCACAAAGAAACCAGAGCAAAATGAGACCTTGGGATTTCAAACTCTCTTCCAATTCATATAAACAGAGGCTATTTCCTTTGGGTTTAAATCCCAACCCCACCTTATTACTCTGTTGTACATTATAAGTAGAGGTCCCAGCCATTTACCTGACTGAATTACCACAGTGTGTTCCCAGAAATTTCAGAAGAACTCAGGTCACCAGTGCCCAGCCCAAGAGATTGGCTGTTTTACCACCTGCAAAAGGGTGGGTCGTTTTCCTGGCATGAAGCAGACACATTTGGAGCCAAGCACATGGAACATTTTGGCCCTTCTTAGCCCTGCACCTCTGGGCAACAAGGTCCTGCTTCGACAGAAAAGCAGGTCAACACCCCAGTGCTGGCATCCCATCACAGTGGGAAGAAGGGGTGTCTGTCTTGGCCTGTGACACCTGGGCACCCTTTTCCCTCTCACAGCCCATCTGGGCAGGTGCTAATAGGGAACCTGTTACCTATTCCAGGCTGCTGGTGTGTCACCTCGAAGCCAGCCACAGCAGCACTCCCTTTCTCACAAGACTTGAGACCTTCAGAACTCACAGCCAGGCTTTGGCAACTTGCAGGGATTTGGGGGGGCTGGGTTTTGTTTTAGGTTTTTTTCAGGCAGACATTTGTGTAACAGGGAGCGCCTGAACTAACTTAAATCTAAGTAATGATGTGGGGAAGGGAGAAGAGAAGGGAGAAGGGGAGGGAGAGGGAAGGGAGAAGAGGAGAGGGAGAAGAAAAGTTTGGTCATCAGTGATCCTTTACCTACAGTAATTTCTAAAGCTAGCCAAGCACCTAAGCATGTGCACAACTACAAAGACTGAAGTCTTCCTCTGGATCACCTCGGGACATTAATTACAGCATTCAAAATTTCAAAATATGCATATACTGTTAGAATTAATGAAATTACAGATTCTGTGAGATCACAGAATTTCTAGCTCAATGTAAGAACAATAAATGTGGAGGGGTCAGTTGCCCTTTCTTATCCAAAGGACTTGTGCCAATGTAAAATTACTAAGTGGGAGGAGAATTAAAGCATGTCGCTGGAAACTGGATAATTTAAGCCTCTGGAGATATACATCTGGTTTTATAGTTCATTCTTTGATATTTTCCTTTAAAAGCCTGAAAAAATACAAGCAATTGAATGCCAATTAAACCGTTACAGTGTCTGCCGGGCCTTTTTTCCATTACAGGTTCAATAACCTAAATGGGACATTTTAGTTACTTCTACAGAGTTTCAGTTACAAAAAACACTCACTCCCCCAACTCCCCCAGTCCCCTCCACACACAAGCCTTTGAATGCTGAAAACCCTGGTTTATAAAATCACGTACTGAGGTCAGTTCTGAAGACACTCCAAAGCAGCAGCACAGTTATGCATCTGACAGGATAGCCAGCAGATAGGGATCGTTTCTAAGTAAAGCACCCCTTTTGTCCCACCCAGAACAGCTACATTTTTGACAGTGAGTCAAAGTGAAGTACATTCAGCCATTGTAGCTACAAAGGCATCCTGCTGCTACAGCAGGGAATACTGCAAAGCTACAGCACTTGTTCTCTGAGTTGTAACTAAAGCAACCTGTGGGACTGGGTGCTTAATGTTCGTGATTCAACAGAATATTCTTTACTCCCTTTTTCAGAGCTTCAGTATTAACAAACAGATTAATTAGACACTTTAAGAACTGCCCTATCCAACTTTCCAGATGCTACAAATGTACAAAGCAAAAGGCAGCTGGTACGAAAACAGTCTTTGGGTACCAAGCTTACAGACTGGCAAAACATTAAGCCAAGAAGTGGTTAGATTTCCAACTCTCTGCCTACACTATAAAAAAGATGTCGTATTTCATGGCAAAAGATTGCCATGGAAGATATGTGCCTGCACTTTTAAAAATAAAGTCTATTTGGCAGTTACAGGGGAACAGACCATTAGCTGTTTTTCCATCTCTAGCATCTATTATTCTAATTTCACCTAAGAATAGCAGTCCAGTATCTATCTGTGGCAGTGAAGGCTAGAAAGGTAGAGTTAAGCACAGACATAAAAACTTAGGCTGCTGGAACAGCCAACACAATCAGTTGTCCATATCTGGTAGCCAGTAATCTGATAGTCTAGCTTCTTACCTTTAAGACTGAAAATATCCATCACCATAGAGTGGGAATTCATTTCTAGAAGAACAAACAGAAAACTTTGAAAATAATCTTTCAGGCATGTGCAGGAGGTACCTCACCAGCCTGTCCTCTCTCTTTGCACTGATGTGTTGCATCCTGTGAAGAAGGCTAAGACAGACCCTCTGAAATGTTGTGATGTTTTTCTCTTCACCTTGTCACAGCTCTGCTGAGTGATGGAGGAGGATCTGAATGGTCTATTCTCCCTGGAGTGAGAGAATAGTGTCAACACTGCTCTAGATTTCAGATCTGGCAAAACGTGCCCGAAGGTGACATGGAAGAACAGTAAGTTTTAAATGACATCTCCGTTCTCATGTGACTCCTGTGAAGGTCTGCCATTAGTAAGATAAAGCTTTCTTAAAAAATAAATGCTATTCTTGTGTGTCTCATGCTGAGTATCTCAGCACAACACTCAACTAAATAAAGCAGGCACTTATTTTGGATGTGGAGTGATAAGCACCAATTACTTACCAGTTGTAATGAAATTCTATGAATATATTTTAGTCCCAGCACCATCAATGGTGCTGGGAATGCTCTGTAGATAAATTAGTCTTTCTTGACATTAGCAATCACAAGCATTCATTTTTTTCTTTGGAAACCCTAATGCAGTTGGGTCTTTTGCGGAAAAAACCTTTCAGACAAGCTTTGAAGATAACCTCTACGATAAAGGATTAATCTTCTTCCTTTCCTAGGTCTTGATCTGTTTGCTGTAGTTTGATATAAAATAAAGAGTACTTTCCTTACAAATGACAAGCCAGAGTGAATGAAACCAATTGTGCAGATTGCAACCTTTGAAGTTTTACTTGACGATCATTACTAATTGTCCAGAAAAATTTTAAAATTGTTGACAAATCTGCTTGCATTGTTGCTCAGTTTATGTAACTGTCGCAGCGGTTCACATAACCTGTATTTTGTTCAAGAGAATGTGCAGTACATTGTGGACAATCACTTTATAGTTCACCAATCAGTCTTCCTTTCATATCTTTTCAGTACACTCCTATGGATCATCAGTTCTTTCCAGTTAGAAAGCAAATGAATGTAAATGGTGCCCACAAGCACTAAAATATTTAATGCTACAACAGCACCTTCCAAATTTACTAGTTTCACAGATAGATCCAGATTTAGGTTTACAGAGCAAGAACATTTTGCTTCCCTGATCTTCTAGCACAGAAAAAAAAATATCTCAGCAGACATACGGTATTGTGAGCAGGTTGTGATCACCCCCAGAAGAAAAGTTGGCGGAGGGGTTTGGGAATTAGCCTGAAACCTGGGAGATGTCAATTTTCCTGCTCCATTATGACATCATGGATGACCTTGGGCAAGTCACTTTTCTACAATGGGAAGAATATCTACTTCATAAGGAGTAGGTCTGCTGCTCAGACCTTACCCACACAGACAAGGGCTGTCTCACCAAACCACACTCTGAGAGCAAAAAGATCCCAGCACACCCCCACAACAGCTACCCGGGCATGCTCTCTGAAATGGCTGAGTCAAAAAGTTGCAGCATCCAAATTAAAGGAATCCCAAGGCCACTCCTTAGATGACAGAGTGAGAGAAAAGAACTGATTTTTCAATAAAAATCAGTAGCCACTGAGATGCAAATCCAAGCAGGACAAAGACAAAATCAGAAACATATCATGCTCCCAAAGTGCCAGTTTCACAGGATTGGAAAATATTATGAAGCAAATCAGCCTGGAGAGAGAACTTTTGAAAGGAAAACAGAAGTAATAATTAGGAGGTATTAAAAATGAAAGCTCTCAACACTTAAAGATCCACAATCCCACACAAAAAAGGAAATTTTTGCTGTTGTGACATGCACTGTGGCTGGGCTTTTCTACACCTTAAAAGCCTCCAAAACCTGAAGAGAGGCTGCAAGTGCCCCTAGGCTGCAAATCTCTTGATGGCCAGCCAAGGTGCTAAATCCTATGGCTTTACTACTGATCCTCATGGTTCTCCTGAGTTAACTTTGGCACAACCTGTCCCAGAATCACCAAAAGAGAAGTAAGCTTTCCACAGCCACAACACAGCTGTTCATTTATAAGAAAAACACAACCAAGCATAAGTTGCAAGTGAGTAAATAACCCCCAAAGGCAATCTTTCTCACTTCATCTTTCCTTTTCTCAGAGACAGTCAATCTGTGTTCAGAAAGGCAGCTAATGTTTTTTCTTCCACAATTTCCTGTTTAACAAAGTCCACTGTGACACAAAAGAGCATCAGTTGCTCTTGGTTGATTCAGGGAGAAGCTGCGGTCTCCACAGTCAGCCTGAGGTCTAGGAGTGATGTGACAGAGACCACAGTTTCATGATCACAGGGAGCTGATCCAACAGCTCACCTCCAGCAGAAGAAAATTCACTCCCTTGCAGCAATTTTTTTGAGCAAATAGTTTTCTGCTGGCTTAACAAATTGAACTGGCACTAGAAAGGCTACAGTAAGAACAAGAGTCAGTGCAAGAGCGGGCAACTCTGCTGAGCACAGCGTGACAAAAGCCAGAAGTGGGGCATAGGGAAAAGGCACCAAAACCCTCTCCTTTCAGCAGCACTGCACTGTCACATTAGCTTCCCCGCTTGTGAAACCACAGCTTGAGGACTTGCTGCAGAGCAATAAGTCATCTGTAGAGCCTTTCATGAAATGTAATCCCGTACTCCCAAGCAGAACTCATATCTCACCCATCAGCTCCCAAAAGCATCATACATATTGAGTAACAACCTAGTGAAAGGGAAGTAAAATTAGCCATACAAATATTTAGATAACCCATGAAAAAAGGAGAACTAGGCAGCAACTCATAGAAATCATAAGCCAGAAGACTGATAAGGCAGCCAAAAGAACAGAGGAAAATAAATTCTGTGACTGCCAAAATACACTAAGAAAGGACAGATTTTGATGTTTGGGTGTTTGTCCTCGTGTGTTTCTTGAATTCTTGTCTTTTGCTGTATATCTAAAAAAAAGCTTCATTTTTGGATGGACAAAGTAGAGGAAAATGAAGAGGCAGGCCTATGTAATTTTCTTATCCAGCATTATAGAAATCATAGCTCATGTGTATATGAAATGAAGGTGAATTAATTGGCCTCACTGTAAACAAGAAGTTTTAATTAAAAAATAGACCTTACTTACCAGAGTAATTCTTAAATGAGCAAGTCTGAGTCATATACACTCAAGAGCTCTAGAGGAGCAGACTGTCAAGTACTCTGGACTTACTTCTCTCCATTGAGTAAGAGGAGGCTAGCATGACTGCTTTAGCTTTTTCAGGAAGTTCATTTCAATCCATTTTGCTCAAACGATCACACAGGCCTTACTGTCAACAAAGAACTTCCTATATTATCTTTCACCTAAATCCTCTTCTCCAAATGACAAACATTATTCCCAATGAATACAGTGACAATTGCTCATGCCAAAAAGAATGTTCTTTGGGGCTTAGTTTAGCAACTTTTAGATTCTGACATGCCAGCCTAAAAGTTACAAGTTGAGGGAAAAGAAATATAACCCATTAAAATACTTTGTTATTATTTCAAAAGCAGGATTCAAGACCTGCTGATTGTTCATAATTAGAAGAGGATTAAACAATGTATTTTTAAAAAGAAGTATGTCCAAATTAATGCCTTGTCTTTGCACTAGTATTATAAACAGATTAATTGCGGTAGATGTTTTCAAGGGCACAATCTGAAAGCAATAGCTTTATACAGAATTTGTAAGGAGAATACATTATTCTGAATAACTTTCTGCTCTTAATAGGGTAAGTAGAAAAAATCCACTTGCTGTTACAGAACTCAAAATGCATTTGCAAAAATGGCAGTCAGGAAAGAAGTCTTTCTTGCTCACACACTGTGCACATTTGGTATGGAAATACGTAAGATGATGGCTAAAAATATGCCCCAGTGCTGCCTCACCTGACTGAAAGACAGGCTGGACCAGCTGAGACATTTCACCTTCCTCTTTCTGCTTCTTTGACACTACATTCATCCCTACCTTGAGGCAATCTGAGAAGGAAAGAACTCAGCCACTGTTCATTTCCCCTGTTCCTTCACCGCAGCTGGGAGGCAAGTCAAGGGAGTCTGTCAAGCATCTGCTCACACCTTCTAAACAGCCAAAGGAGAAACCCAGCGGTTATTGGTGACAAGGAGCACACCCTTTAAAAACAAAGCCCTCAGCCAAGACGAAAAGAACTGAAGGGGTAGGTCTCCTGCATGAGATCAGAGGGTCTGCACGGCTTTTAGGGCCAAGAGGCACAGCCTGGAAACAGGAAATGCTGCTGCCCTACACCATCCCCTTAGCAGTGGCCACCTCCTTTACAATCTTCAGATTCACCAGACATTTTAAGTGGTCCATCTGGGAAAGCTGATGTTATTATTGTTCAAATGATTAAGATAACGTCCCATAAACGTAATTAGACATATACCCTCTTCATGCAGGACATGCTTCAGGCAGGTCAGCAAGGCTCTTGGAGCACCTGCATGAAGGATCTCCAGCCATCCCCTCAGCACATGCTGGCATCTGAGCTAACAGGCCCAGAGGTAGCTTTTGGATATCCTTGCGAGTTGCATCCTCTCCTCTGGAATGGCTGTGCTGGTAGAGATGGCACCCTTGGGCAAGGCCACAGGAAGAGGCTCCAGTTTGGTGCACTGCCTTTTCTCTATCTCAGTGCGCTCATGAAGAAAGGAACACACTGAGCAAGGTCTTAGTAAGCTTATAAGCTTCCAGGATACTCTGAAGGGAGAAGGGGAAGAAACATGGGCTACTTGCCAGAGATTCATCTGTCCAATTTAAATAAATTAATGTAATTGTTTGCGGCAGTAGGAGAGCTTGCAGCTGCTGGCTCCAAGAAGCCTGGACAGTAAGAGAACACGGTGCCCGTGCAGCTAGAATTAAGCAAGAGAAGTGAGTGTCCAGCAGCCAGGACTAGGGACATTCAGTGGCTTTATGTCTCTGAGATGGCAGGACTGCACACCCATCTCTGCCATTTTGAGCAGTTAGTTCCCAGCGTTGGCCGCTCTCTCTAGAATGCACGCTGGCTGTTACCATGTAGAGTAGCTGGTGTGAGATAGCACTTAAAAACCCCACCACCCTGCCATCACATCCTTGCCCTGCAAAAGCCAGAGCTCTCTCCTGCAAAGGGGAGCCCAAGCCGGCTACTCGGGTGGGTGGGAGCTTCTGACTGCCAACTCCATGTCCTACACACAGCTACCCGCTGCCCCAGCCCAGGGAGAGGAAAGGCAGGGAGAGCACTAACAACTGTGTAATTACAAAATCATGTTTGCTTATTTCTTTTTCTTTCTCTCTTTTTTTTTTTTTTTCATTTTTCTTTTTTTTTTCCCCTCAGAAATTAAAACAGTTGGAGAAGGGT
>NW_009953496.1:3384856-3421506 GCF_000747805.2 Chaetura pelagica | reverse complement strand
TTTTTTTTTTTTTTTCATTTTTCTTTTTTTTTCCCCTCAGAAGATAAGAACAGTTGGAGAAGTGTATGCTGTGGGGCCTCAGCAAACTGACTGTGCCAGGTTTTGCTGTTTGAGGCTTTCATCCATCCAGTTTTAATCCAAATTAGTAGGAGCTTCAGAAAGGGATTTTGGCACAGTCACAGCTGGAAAGATTTTAATCATTAATTCTGCCAAGGATATAAAAATACAATTAAAAACAAAGAAAAAAGAGAAAGGGGGGTGGGATATAGCTGTTCTTGGCACAAATGAGCTTTGGTTTGCTTTTAGAGGAAAAACAAAAACTAAAATAAAATCTATTTAATTAAGAAACAGTCCATATCTTTGTCTTCTTTGACATGTTTACAGAAGGCTAAATATGCTATTCTATGATTATTATAAAATTAATTTATTTCTGAAGGAGAACCTCTCCTTTCTTTGAGCACTATCAAAGAAGCACCCCTGGGTGTACACACACCTCTGTGATAGCTCCTGTTGCAAGGAATGGAGACTAAAACATATCATTTTGCAAATGCCAACCATGACAAGTATTTACTGGTTAGGCAAAGCAGCCCCTTTTCTCTTATCATTTCATTACCTTTTTTCAGGGAGCGTTAAGGAATGAGGTTCAAGCACAGGCACACGAGCACTCTCCTCCACATAGACAAACTTCCCAAAACTTTCCTAAATTGCTAGGGGTTCGTTTAGTAGCAAGACAAAAGGTTCTCCCTAAGACAGGAGTGTGCATTCTGTGCTGCTGCTTGTTATTCTGGTAATCCTAGTCTCTGCCACAACTGTTATTGCAATAAACACATTGCAGCTGTCTAGCACTTCTAATCTCAGGATCTCACTGCTTTATGCAAACATTCTCAAAACAAAGTTGTAGAGCAGAACAATTTAGAAAGGCGTTAACTGCAGCCAAAGAAGCATCACTGCACTCATTTCACACTTTCACATGAAGAGTAATACCACAACTCAGCTGAGAAGATTGTCTGTGTGTAAGGACCTAGCCTTCAGACTGAACAGATCCAACTACTGACAGGATTTTGTCCACACACAAAAAAGCAGTTGCATTTCTAGTAAAAAAATCACAGTATTTTTGAACCTTCCCTATTACTTATTAAGAACTTCCATAGCTAAATTTATCCTGAACTTAAATTATCTGTTTGTGTTTGTCCTAGTACTGGTAAAGTACCAAGGATTAGTCGTGCTCCAAAAGGCACCCTTCGGCATAACTCCCAACAGTGGAAATCTCTCCCGTCAGTCTCAGGATAAAGCAAAAAACACTCTGGGCTGTACAGTGATGACACTGAACATCCATTCTTAGTCATCACTAAGAGACATCCCATCCTTTGGGATAGACTCTTACAGAAGGAAGTATTATGGTTACCTGCTACATGGTTATTTTGCCAATGATATCCCCTTACGGAGATGAGATTGTTTAGTTAGGAGTTATGCATTTGATTATAATTAATAACCTATCCCACCACATACAGTAACATGACCTTCTATTTTGCATTTTCATAGTGCAAAATCTATTAGAATTAATCCATTAAAAACACGTTTTAAGCTAGAATTTTATACAGCAAGTGATATTTTAATTGGAAAAAAATGGAAAAGTAAATTTAAAATACAATTTAGTTTTCGATAGAATTAAAAGTGATAATACTATGCTGTTTTGACATTTTTAGAAAGTAAGTTTTGGGGTTTTTTTAGCAAATTTTATGTAAAGTTACAGAAATTTTGTATTAGAATCTCAGATAACCATTGACAATCATAGTATCTTTGTACCAAACAATCTCTTCCCAGAACCTGAAAACTGAATTTTAAAAAAGTTAACTTTTGGGGAATTTTAAATGAAGCAACGGGTACTCAAAATACTCCATCAGACTTGACATGCAGGGTCAAAGCCTCCCACGTCTAGGTCTGCTATGGATTGTCAGCAATCTGTAATCTATCTCCTGGGCACTTCGCTGAGTGGCAGTAAAGACAGCAAGATCTCCCTCCTTTGCCTTTCAGCTGCCCACCTCATAAGAAACCTACAAGAATTCAAAAATATCTTACTTGGCAAACCTGTCTTGGGGTCCAATAACCTTAATGTAGCCAGACAGATTTTCCCTTCTCCAGAACCTTGGGTTTGATGGGACTTTTAGCTAACAGAGAGCTGACATCTCTTTTGAGTGGTGTCTGCCCCATTCACAGGCTCAGGAACGCTGTAACTGTTTAGAGGCACTGTACAAAATAACAGCAGCCATGACAGAAAGCCATAATGAAAACAGTTGTGAGGACACACAAACAGAGACTTTTAGAGTTCAATAAGCCACTAAGAGAACATCCATGAAATATATTTTAAAGAGTAGCATGGAGGCAGGTAAAATACATTTCACTGTTTAAAATTATCTGATCACCAAAATCAATGACGTAACAGTACAAGGTTAAAAAACTACATTTTTTTTCCAAATAGCAAATGGAAGAGTAGAGGAATACCAGCCTCTTCATTCTCCTGGGCACCTGCAACTCTATTGTCTAGAGTTCAACAAGCCGGGAACAACTTTCCATATTAAAAAGCCTTTTTCAACGCTGGACCTCAGTTTAAACCACAGACCAATCTCAACAGCAAAGAAAGAATGCATTAATTTTTTCTTCTCAGCTTCCATAAAGGGCTGGAGAGTCAGAAAAGAGAAACATGGTAGTGGTGGGAGCTGAGCGAGCAGACAACAACCTTTGCCTTCTGGGCACTTCATCAGCCTCCTGCCAGCTAAGCCCAGAGCTGCTTGTTATCCAACAGGGAAACCTATAACCACTGCTCAAGTCTTGCCCTCTCCCCTGGGACATTTTAGTCTCTGGAAAACCTGTGGCTAGAGGACAATGCAAAGTCACAGGGTCACTATCTCTGTGACAGCCTTTTCTGGCTGGTGGCCCCAAGGCTGTAGAGTTGCCCTGGGGACAGTGGAAATAACCATTAAGAAGAAATCTTAAAAAGGATTGATAGAAGAAAGGCAAAGATTCAGAATTATTCAGCATTTCCTCCCTGTAACATCTCTACAGTTAACTAATAATATCAAAACAGCCTAAGAGAAAGTCCATAGTTCATTTTCTTAGCAGCTTTCTTCAATAGTTTTGGACAAGTGAATCTTGACTAAGAACTCAAAAATTTGACTGCCTTCTGCAGACTGCTATGTGTATGGATACCTATGAACCTCTTATAAGTCACAACTCTGAGACAAAATACTGTTCTAATAGAAAGAGACACTAAAAAGTGAAGGAGTCTTCCAGCCCCATTGCACAGCTAGAGAGGAAGAAGGATCCACCAAAACCAAACTTCAAGAGTTCATGGACTCATAGAATAGTTTGGGTTGGAAGTGACCTTAGAGGTCATCTAAATCCAACCAACCTGCTGCATGGGGACAGACACCGCCCACTAGAACAGGTTGCTCAGAGCCCCATCCAACCTGGCCTTGAAACACTTCCAGGGATGGAACCTCCAAAACTTCCTTGGGCAACCAGTTCCAGCGTCTCACTACCCTCATAGAGAAGAATTTCCTCCTAATATCTAAGGGCAAGGAAGCACAAGAAAGGGCAAAAGAGGAAAGGAAGTGTAAAGAAGGGCAAGGAAGGTCCAGTAAGGTCAAAGAAGATCAAGTGAGGTCAAGGGTCAAGTAAGGTCAAATATCAAGGAATGTCAAATAAGGTCAAAGTTGATCAAAGAAGGTCAAGGAAGGTCAACAAGGGGAGAGGAGGAGAAAGGAGGGCAAAGAAAGGAAAAGAGGCAATGAAGGGCAAAGAAGGGAAAAGAGGGGCAATGAAGTCCAACGAAGGGCAAGGAATGACGTCTCGAGCAGCCCCTATGAATGCCCATCTCTCTCTCCTTGCTGGGGAGGGGGTTTAAGGGAATTAGGGACTTATTCAGTGTTTAAATACCTTCACGGATATCTGAGCCAAAGCACCTGTAACGTGTCTGCAGCCAAGCAGTGCAGAAGGTCTGGTGTTAACTCAGGTCTCAGTGGTCTGGGTTAGCAAGTGGCTAGCGTGGCTGAGGTGGAGATGAAGCAGGGCAAAAGGGAGCAGCTGGGGATGTAGCAGAAGGACTTGTGTTGTGACTGTGGAGCTGCTGTTGAAGTGTCCATATCCAGTGAGCAGACACTGCTGCAGTGCATGGTACCAGCACAAAGCCCAGCAACCTGCACTGGGGAAACAAAAAGCCTGCTCTACTAGAGGAGACCGAGAGTTAAATGCTGTCCGGGTAACAGACACCAGTTTCTTATGTTGGTTTAAAGGGAGGATTCCACTCTCCTTGAGAGGTGACAAATCTGCTTGATTCCTCTTAAACACAAGGCAAAACTTCTTTATTGTGATAGTAACAGCATTGGAACAGGCTGCCCAGAGTGGTTGTGAATTCTCCTTTTCTGGAGACAATCAAAACACATCTGGACATGTCAAAACACACCTGGACATGTTCCTGTGTGATCTACTGTAGGTGATCCTGCTCTAGCAGGGGAGTTGGACTAGATGATCTCCAGAAGTCCCTTCCAAGCCTGAGAACTCTGTGACTATCAGAAGGACAAGGAGAAACGACCCAGACTGAGCTTTTGTGAGTTGGTCTCCTTGAGTAAAAGTGGAAAGTTCAGCCAAGACCTTTCGGCTCCTTCTAAAAAAGCTCTTTGTATGCTCTTATTTGGGTGTTTTTGTTTTAAAACTGGTTGTCACAGAAGCAACAAAAAAACATCGGTTAGAGTTTTTGTCTCCAGATCTTGTTTCCCTGAAAGTTCTCTGATGTTTAACGAGACTTGAACTCTTATTACAACCTTTTCCCTGGAGGGGATTACCTAGGTCTTTTTCTTCAACATCTCTGCCAACTTCAACAACGTTTGTAGCTCCCTGTTAATCTGCAAGACCTCATCAAACCTTTACCTTCTGTCAAACTTGTTCAAATTGGCCACTAATTAAAACCAGTATTAGAGAGAGACAACAGGTAGGGCACACAATTAAATGCTGAGAAAACGTATTCCTGTTGCTTTCCTACTTCTACCTCCCAAAGATACATGGGAGGCTTCACAGCCTGGAGCACTCGCACCAGCTAAGGGGATTCTATGAAGAGGGGGTTCCTTCCCTTTGTCGCCTCAACAAATCACTCCCCACAGCAAGAGACAGCCTCTGCCCATACGACCTCGCAGCCGTTTTCAGCTCCTCCCTCCATCCAATTTGCTGCAGCGCAACAAAGTGCTCCAAAAATAACGTTTATTTTTCAAAATTGGAAAATGGCACAAACCACCCCAAAGGAGAGAATGACAACGGCATGAGTTCAGCACAAGCTCGTGAACTGACCCTCCCTGCCAGGGACAGGAAACTGGAACCTCACGGAAGGAGACTGAATGGAACCAGAGAGAACAAAAGCGCCAGAAACCGCGGCCACCAATGGCCAAATCCCGCCAAAAGGATAACTCACCCGCCTGGCAGCCCTTCTGGAGCACAAGGACAGGGTCATGGCTCTGCAGCTTAAACGCTTCCAGTTTCCAAGTCTGCGCGGACAATAGGCTGGAGCAGGTACACTCAGTGAGGAGAAGCTTAGAGATAAAAAATATTTCCAAATGATAACTTTAAAGTTGGGGATCAGCAGATCTTGAACATCTGATTTCAATTCCAGACTATTTTTGATTAGTGGATGTTGATGCAGTACCCCAAATACACTTAAGAGTTTCATTTCAAAATGGTATTCTTCAGTAATGATAAAGCTGTAATGTATGAACTGCTAAACAGAGGCCACACCACCACTGTTGTTCAGCCAAAAAGTTGGACCAGGCAGAGGAGAAATAAACTAAATCATTTTCTTTTAATACACAGAGCCAGATTTGCCACTACCTTACATCTTGTATAACCATTTAGATCATGTCTATGTAGAGCAACTTCTATGAAAATGAAGCTATAAATGCATAATAAATCCATCTTGAAAAATTCCTTACCTATGAAGAACAGAAAGTAATTTTAATTTGTAAAGTAATAAAAGCTGAACGCCAAATTGCAATGCTGAAATTGAAGTCAGAAGTTATATGAAGACAGGTTTTCAGAAGCAGTAATTTTTCTGATGTAATATTTGAAAGTGATGAATTCAAATTCTGCTTTTGAAAAATTTCTGAGCTTTGATCTTGCTCCAAGTTTAGTCCAGAACAACTATTATATGGCTGACATTAAAAGTCTCAAAACAAAGTGATTTATAACGGAAACACAGAAAATAAATCACTATTTCAGAACTTCCTAACACACCACAGATTAGATCCAGAAGGTCAGACAAAGTTGCCATTGAGTATGTGAGCTCTCCTTGCTGCAGCAGAGGACTGCAACACACAGAAGTGCAAATTCAGTTAAGGAACTTGTTCAAATACACACAATGACTCGTGCCTTCCTCGGTGTCACTGGTTTTTTAGAGAGCCACTTAAAGATACTAATCTACAAAGATTATAACATGACCACAGTCAGTAACTTGCAGCAAGTTGAGTAGCAAGGCTTTCTTGGCTGGAGGAAGTAGATAAAGTCACCAAGGCCCTGCTGAAGAGTATTTGACCACCAAAATGAGAAGAGTCATTAACATGCTGGATTAATGGGCTTAGTGGTTTTCAAATGAGGTATTTTCATGATGGACATGGTGTGGATTCAGCAAAGTTTGCCCTTTAACAAACACAGCTTCAATTTCAAATATTTGATTAGGCTTAATACCATTAGGGAATCATTACTGATTTTATGCTGTTGTTGTTACTGCTTTAACTATCAGTTTCTGAACCAAAAACTGCAGACAGTTGGCTTGACCAAGAGTCAAGGTTTAGGAATGCAAAAGCAAATCCAAGGTACAGATGAGCTTCAGATGTGGACAGGCTTCACAGGGTTTAATAGGCTCTCCAGAGTTTGTCAGGTCACAGAGGCTTTTCTTTACTTGGGGTGTGTATGTGCGCGTGCACATTTGTTTCTTTGTGGTTTTTGCTTGTTTTAAACACTGCTTGGCTTCAACCAGAGCAAACAGAATTCATACAAGCACTTATTGCACGCAACATGTAAAAAACCCTCACAAAAATCTTTTGTTTTATTGTACACCATTTACAAAAAGACAAAAGAAACCAAAATTATCTTCTTAATAAGCAATCCTTGATCACCACCACGTGTTTCTAAAACAGCCAGATGTTCACAGTTTAAGAAACCAAATACTACTACTACTTTTTTGTAAACGCTAATGGTGAAAGAACAATAATAATGGTTTCAGTCAATCATCATTAGTACTTGAAAGTACAAATATAAATTAAATAAGACTCAAAAAACTTGTACAATAAAATTCACTATAAACAAAGCTAATTAAAAAGAACTGCTCTCAACCTGTGTTGTGGGTTTATTCTTGTTTTAAAATTAAAAGCAGTATTTATTTTTCTGAAGCATCCAAATGAATGTTCATATCCAGATGTCCTTACAAGGAAACATGATCTTCATTCTTTCCTCATTTTTTAATCTGTTTATATTATATTTTACTTCTGATTGTCTTTTTCTTCCTTGGCAATCCGCTTTGTCACACCACTGAAATATTTCTCACGGAATGAATTGTGTCCTCTGTATGGCATGTATTGGCCGTCCAGTAAGTAGGAATCTGCATCTTGATCCTGCATGGTATAAAAATGCAAGCGTTAGGTTTTATGGCAGTACGTTCAGCATGTACTGCCACTGGTTTTCCTCCACACTTTTTCAGACAATTACAAGCAAGAGTGAAGTTGGTGGGGTGTTGTGCTGAGGTTTTTTTGTTTGTTTAGCTGTTGTTGTTTTAAACAATTCCATGCCAAACATTTAAGTAATTAGATTTATTAAAGAATTAAACAAAAATTTTAGAATGCTGAGATCTCTGTAAGGATTAACAAGAACATGTGTCCTAAGGCAAAGTCTTAACATTTAATAGGAATGAAAATCCATATGCAATGGAGTCTCATTTGACATTGATCAAACACAAACTGTAGGTATACAAGGGGTTTTTTTGTTGGCTTTGGGTTTTTTTTGTTTTATGTACTCATTCAAATTTTCATTTTTCTTGTCTCTACAGCAAAATAATGACAGTTTTGACAGTGCTACATCACTGGAAATACTTCTGCTAACATCACCAGAATCCAACCCTTGCATAAATACAGGAGAGCAGAGGTACTATGCCACACAGACTTTTATACAACAGGAAAATACAAATATTTGTTTCCAGAAAAAATATCTTCTGGAGATTTCAATCACTCAGAGGTTTGTGGAAGGCAGATCCAAAAAAAGAGGAACATGAATAAGTAAAGTGGGTTCCTACAGACACTGCAGTGCTATCAGAAGATTTTTTCTTGTGCAGGATTCACCTGCTTCTGAAAGTTGAAGTTCACACAGTAAATCCCTACCCATAATATATACTTGACATCAGGATCATAGTCTAGAAAACTGGCCCATTATTTTTAAAGAAAGGTTTAATTTACTGTGTACTGTAGCTTTACATAATTAAGATACTTATCAACTAATGTTATCAATACTCTAAGATAAACAATATACCAAACTTTAATCTGAATACTAAAGTAAATTAATTGATTGCAACTTCTATAAACCATTTAACATTACGGCTGCAGTCAGTTTATTATGCTCAATAGGAAGACAAAACTGATAAACAACCTCACACAAAACAACTGAACTGTGCAAAGAGAAAATAAAAACAAGCATACAACAGAACTAAACCTCTGTTCCACTAAATGTTTCTCCTCAAATACATCCTTATTACAGTAATTATTTTCAGCAATGCAACAACATATGGACTGGTTCATTATTTAACTTTCTGTTCAGGGCTATTTGCTTTTACTTGAAAATCAGGTTACTGTTGAATGCTTTAGCTTAAGTTGTAGGAACATGGAAGTAGATTTGATTCAATATTTTCATACATTATGAAAGCAATACAATACCAGGATGAACTGAGTTGTAGTGGACAATCTCCCTATTCAGCTATTTTGTAGCCTGTCCAGGCTTTCACTCAGCAAGACCAACACCTCATCTTGCTTTGGCTATCCTAACATTCTTTCTAAAATAGTGAAACAAAAGGTTTTTAAATGCAACAATATGCTTGTGTGCATGTACAAGTGCCCTCTTCTGGGCACCATGAGATTGTCCTACGAAGTAGCTCTCAGCTGCTGTCCTAGCAGATACAAGCAGCATCACACCAGCTTAGCTTAAGTGGCTAAATGTTAAGTGCCATGTGGATATCTAACATGTAAAGCATGTACACAACCAGCAGCAAATTAATCCTATTTAAATATGGCAATGTTGGAAAATAGCAAGAAAAAATTATTTCAGTAAACTCACTGCAGGCACAGCACAGACTGCCATCTCCAAGACCACTTTCAGGCTGATAATCAACACACTTCTAACTTGTCTGGGAAAATAACAACTATTTGCAGTCAGGAAACAAGGAAGATTTAAGATGTGCTCCTCTCACAACCAGCCTTCACCCACTTCTCCAGGTCTCTTATACAATATCACTCTGAGGAAACGAGCACTTACTCTTCTCCTGAATTTGCAGGTCAGTAATCCTTCTTTGACCTAAACATATAATGTATTTTTATACCTTTGGGACGTGTTTTAATGATAATTCTACATAATTTATTTGTTTTGAGAAATGGATGAGATATTTGACTCTGAAAGATAATGATGTATGTATCAACAGTATTTTAACATAAAAATTAATCCCCACAACCTCTAAGAGGTCGCATCTGTACACCATTCATCTTGATTCCTTGAGTAACAAAATGCTGATTCAGGGTGAAGGGAGGAAGGAAGAGAGGAACTACCTCCCTCTACCCCCAAGCTGGTTAGGGCAAAGAAAGAATATAACATGGAAGAGAACAAACACAGCTGAATCCATTTTGAAAATCTAGGCCTCATCAAAAGCCGAGCAAATAACTGTTCACTAGATCAGAGAAGATCTGCAGCCAGGCACCAATTTCTTTGAAGAGCTTTCAAATGAAGATCGTGGCACATATCACAATAATTCCAGCTTAAGAGCTTCCATTGCCTACCTTGTCTCTGTACAGACATGACTGCTCAATAAAGATTATAACTGCTTTAAAGAAAAATAAAACAACAGGAATAATTTCTTAAAAAAGGAAAAAGGAAATAAGAAACCTTGAACTACCTGGAGGTGCCACTCACTGTTGACACGTCCTAGTCAAAACGGTTTTATGGGTAATGTGAGATCTGATCAAAGTAAAAGGAATTATTGGATTTCAGAGACTAATGATTTCCAAACACATTCTAAATCAAGGTATTTTAAATCTACATAGAGAACTGAATGGGTACAATCTGAACACTAGGGATAGGCTGCATTTAACTCCAAAGAGAGAAGAAGTTGTCAAAAATCATCTTCATGAAACAATTTGCTGTGAATATCTGCACTAGAATTTGCCTGGGCATCAGGCACCAGTTTGTTTCAGTAAGGAAGATGGTCAAACATCCTCAGTTAAGCTCTACCCTGAGTAGCATAAATTGGTAGAATATGCACCCTAAACATTCAGCAGTAATGTTTTCTAGCAAGAGAAGATTGCTTATGAATGGTGTCAGTGGCAGTGTCAATTCTCCTTCAACTGAATTAACTGTCCAAGGCAGTTAATATGGATGCTTTTTCCTTCCTCTCCTGCTTTAAAAAAAACAAAAGTTCAAACCTGGGGAACAGAGTTGAACCACAATGTCTTAAGGGAGTCTCCTTTCCTCCTCTGAAGAGGAACAAGGAGTACTGCTTGTGATATAGAGCTGCATCCAGGGGTGATTGGCTTTTCTCACTTATTTCCTTTTTCATAACTACATATTTTTCAAGGCATGGAGTTTATAGTTGATTGTTCAACACAAAACGATGAGCCTTCTCAGGAAATAATTTTCAAGACTGATCGGTAACTGCACTAAGGCAGTTCTTTCCCCAGTCTGCCAGCACTACCGACGTCACGAGCCGATGCCAGGGGGCCTAAGAGCTGTCAGGATGCTTTCACAGCTTCCCTCCCCGACCCAATGTGGAGGGCTTTTTGCATAAGACTGAGGGCTCACACGTGTCGTTCGTCTCTCATAGAGGAACAGACACTGTGGGACCATATTTTAGACTGATAGTTAGAATACACCCCCACTACGCCCAAAAATTGCTACTGAGACCAACGTTCAGTTTATGAATTAACCTGTTTATTAAGGGTTAACAAAAACTGTGGGATGAGGTTTAGGAAAAATGTAAAAATGGCAAATGGCTACCAGGGATATATCAGGGAAGTAATGTGTCCTTTAGGGAGGTCATGCAAAAAGTACCAAGAAGGCAAAGACTGCTTTTATTTGTAAACATCAGATTCATTAATCCCTGGTTATTCTTTATCATCATCCTTGGTTCTCACTTTGAACAATTTAAATTATTCTCAAAACAGAAGACTAATTGCAAACAACAGTTACCACACACAACTTTTGCTCTGCAACATTTTATAATAACTTCTGAAAGAACTGAAAACCATCAAAGCTCTTGTCAAAGTGCACGCAACCAAACTGCCTTTAGCTAATTTGAATTTTCAACTCAATACTTACTTGTTCTAAAGACAACACCAAAAAACGTGTTACAGATCTCCACAAATAATGAAAGAGGTAGAAGAAAGAGGAGGGAGCTTAATGATAACAAGAAAGCTTTGTCTTTCTTTAAATCTCAGCAAATATTAAGTGATATTCTAAAGTTTTTTAATTCATCTAGCATGCCTCAGTTCAGCCTCAGGGTAATTACCCACATTCAGGTTTTGTTTAAAAAAACTTCCTAGCCTTATCACAGCTTCTTACCACTCTACATCTGGTGTTGGACAGGAGCTATACAAACCACTTGTACTAATGTTATACAGCTATAAACAACTCTGAGCACTTTCCAAATCAGGGACAACAGCCTCATATCCAGGAACACACACTACAAACTATTCTACACCAATAGTGACTCTAGAGTGACTGTGTGATGTGGAAATCCTGGGGTCATTCATCATGGTGGATCTGTATGCCCGATGCTCCAGAGTCCTTTCATGAGCTGTAATCACTCAAGAGTTTACCCTTCAGTCAAGTTTTCTGATACATAATTTCTATGTCTCTCTCTTAGCCCTTATCAATTACTGATCTCTCCTCCAATATTTTTGGGGAAGTACTGATTAGAAACTTCAGAACTTGGTAGCACTTACCAGCCAAATAAGTACCATACATTTCTATAAGACAGCCAGCAGAGGAAAGAAATGTTACTTGGCAAAAGCTGAAATAATTCAGCGTAAGGAAATCAACAAGCCTCAGAAAAAAAAAAAAAAAAAGGCTAGATATGCTATTGTAAAGAAAGGGAACACCACACAACCCTACAGCTAAACACATTTAGTAAGCCCACCCCTTCTGAGAATAGCTGATCACCAGATAGAGATTCCCAAGAACCCTTGTAGTAATTATGCTGCAAGTTTTTGTACTCCAGTTTTCCTACTGATTAACTACTCACCAGTTAGTTGACATTTAAATAAAAAATAACTATGAGAATTCAGATAAAGGTGATGCAGGTTGAGAACTTTCAGTCTTATGCAACTGTATTTCTTAAGGCTTTGAAAAACAAACTGGCACAATGGAAGGCACATTTTTCATTTGATTCAGGCTGGAAGAATTGGTTTAAACCTCTGTGGAAGAATTGCTGGAGGTGACTTAGAAATTAAACTTATGTTCACATTTCAAGGAAAGACACAGCATTGAAGAAAGGTGGAATGCAGTTAATGTGCAATGACTTTGTACCATGATGATTCCCTAAGCTACCCTAGATGTTGGCAACATCAGGGGAACTTGGTGTGCTGACTCTAAGAGAAATTGCATGGAGGGTGGAGCGGAATGGAGACACCATGGCCAGGCTCTGTGGCAACAATGGGATTCAAAGGTACTGTGGAACAAATTGGCTGCACGTTTGATACCCTGGGCTAACAACATGTTACCTTTTGACAAAATACTGTCCTTTAGGTCAACTTTGTTCATTATAATATCATTATAACACCAAAACACACCTCCGTCTCAAATGTTACCTGCCTCCAAAGGTGCAACCACCCCTCACTGCGTTTGTGCTCTGAATGTTCTCTTGTCTACATCCTGAGAATTTTGCACCAATCATAATAAAGGTCTGTATGACTAGAGTCACTCAAGTAAGATGAAATAGTATAAAATGGTCTGAGAGGGTATGAATGCTAGGGAAGACACCATCGAAGGGACAACCCCATTCCCCTGACCACTGGAATCAGTCGACAGGCTGAGCCTCTCTTTCCCCCTCATACGGATGCCTTTGGGTAAGATCTGAACACTCGGCTATCCCAAGTGCATCCCCGGGAAACTCAGGAATCTCTATAGAGTTGCCTTATTACCCCACGTGTGTGTAATCCTGCTGTAGTAATCAATTTGCACGTGCTTTGCAGACAGTGAATTTATCACCAGCAATCTAAAAGAATTTGTGCATCTTGCTTCGATAAATTACACTGTTAATTAACCTGGCCAGAATAGTTCTTGAACATGACCAAATCCCTGAGTGTGGCCATGACAATTCACAGGTCACCAGGTAGCCAGTGCAGTATTAGTGCTGCATCCAGAGTTGTTAGAATCCAGTACAGGTATTGACACAACCGGAATGTTAATACCAAATTAGGCATGCATCAGGATCTAAGGTCAGCTGCTCCCAGCTCCTCCAACATCTAAGGGTAAGCTAGAGCACAAGGGTGTTTACTTCCTGCCAAAGTAACATCTAATTGGACATTACTCAGAATCTAAGCCTAGCTGCCCCTGGCCCCTCTGGTATCTGAGGACAAGCCAGAACACAAAGGGATTTATTTTCTGCCAAGCTGCTTTGCCCTTTAATGCAACAACCTCCACTGACCTACAACAGAAAACTGGACTCCTACTAGATCACAGCTGACAGACATTACCACACTAATCTACTGAGCCAACAGCCTCTTATTCTCCCACTACCAATGTATTTCAGTACTTACATATGAATGCCTACAGTCTTTGGAGAGCTAAACTTACAGTTTTACTGCTTAAAGAACCTCAAATCTTCACAGTTCAATGAGGGTAGACTCACACACAGTCCTGCCTGCTGTAACATAAATTAGGCAGTTTTATTTCAGGTTTAGAGAGTTACTGGGGAGATTCATATTCATTTAATACAAGAAGGGACATGAATATCCACAGAAAAAATAATACACTAGGCTAGTAAGCTCTCACCTCACTTCTGCTTTGTTCCTCTCCCATTCCACACCCCTTGTCTTCACTCCTCTAATTCTTTAGTTCTCTAATACTTCTGCCTGCAGAGTTTTAGAAGCCTAGAAATTGCTAGCTGTTTACTGCTAGTTGTCCTCTACAACAACTCCCATTATTCACTTCTATTATTATCACTATAATTTAAGATAGCAGAGGAGGGGATTTACTAATGATCATCATGGGTGTCCAAAAAAGGCCTTCAATGTTACAAAGCAAACAACTCTTCTGCTCATATTGTACACATGCTGGAAAAGTTTATTCACATCAACACCGTGTGGAAACTGAAAAGATTTCTTACTGAACAATTTCATCGTAAAATAGAACAAACTGGATGCTTACACGACTGTGAGCTATACACCAGGTTTTGTGATGTTTTTTAATCCAACATTTATGATCTTCATGCTTATGATTATCATAGATCAATACTTAAACTAGACACTTTTTACATTCACTTTGGTCTCCTTTATATTACAAGAACAACCAGATTGCACGACCAATTTCACATTCAGTATCTGATTGAATTTATCTTGAGTTAAGTGAAATAAAATTTGCTATGAAATCTGAAATTTATTATTGGTAGCAAACACTGGGGAAACCAAAGGACTGCACAACAACACTACATGATTTGTAAAATTTCTAAGTCACTTGTGAGTACACTACACTAAGCTAAATTAAAAGGCATTTTACATGTTTTAATGAGTGCCTTTCACAAACTCATTTAGTAAAGCAAGCAGTAACTGTTTGTAAACCTAAGTGCTTGTATATTCATAAAAATTTACTCTTATTTGGGAAAAACAGCCACAGCTCCAACTATTAAATGTTATGATCCTATATGATGAGTCAGAAGTATACAATTCAAAAGTTGATAAAGATATTAAGACAGTAAAAAACACATCCCAGGTAAGGAACACTGGGGTGGGGAAATCTTAGATAGTTTAGACACCAAACAGTAAGACCCTAAACCAAGTAGGCACTAACTAAGGAGTCAAGGTGTATTTTGTTATTTGGACGAGTTTTGTACCAACTTCAGAAACAGTACATGGGTTCTGGTATCTTTACACTACCTAAAAGACATGTGGAGTCCTGAGTGTAAGCAACTGCTGAGTTTTATCTAAGCAGTAAGCCTGCCAGCTAGACTCAGGTGTTCAGAGCTAAACATTTCCAGACATGGACCTGTCAAAGCATGTACTGAAGATCAAGTGGCGCACAAAACAAGAATAACAAACTATACCCATTTGCAGAAGGGTGGATACATTTTTTTAAATTAGAACATGTTATAATCAACAAGAGGACTTACAAGACATATATATGCCTGCAGGGCTATGATTTTATTGGCATAATGGAGACATGGTGGGATGATTTCTATGACTGGAGCATTGGATTGAAAGGATACAGGCTTTTTAGGAAGGACAAGCAGGGGAGGCAAGGAGGGGAAGTCACCCTCTATGTCAATGACCAGCTGGAGTGCAAGGAGGTCTGCCTGGGGATGGATGAGGAGCTGAAAGAAAGCTTACTGGTCAGGATTTAAGGGAGGACAAGGACAGGGGACATTACAGTGGGGGTCTGCTACAGGCCAACCAACCCAGAAGACTGAGAAGATGAGGCTCATTATAGACAGACAGGAGTAGCCTTACACTCACAAGCCCTGGTCCTCACAGTGGACTTGAGTCACCCAAGAGGTTTTCCTGAGAGCAGCCCTGAGGAGAAGGACTTAGGGTGTTGGATGATGAAAAGCTCAACATGAGCTGGCAATGTGCACTTGCAGCCCAGAAAGCCAACCATGTCCTGGGCTGCAACAAAAGTATGGCCAGCAGGTCAAGGGAGGTGGTTCTGTCCCTCTACTCAGCTCCCATTATATTCTACCTGGAGCACTGCATCCAGCTCTGAGGTCCCCCACTATAAGAAAGACATGGACCTGTTGGAGCAAGTCCTCAGGAGGGCCACAAAGATGATCAGAAGGCTGGAGCATCCCTTCCGTGAAGACAGGCTGAGTTAGGTTTGCTCAGATCCAGAGGGACCGGGGGGGGCCTCTTAGCAGCCTTCCAGTATTTGAAGGGGGCCCACAGGAAAGATGGGAAGGGACTTTTTACAAGGGCTTGTAGTGGGGTAATGTTTTCAAACAGAAAGAGGGTAGATTTGGTAGATTTAGGTTAGATACTAGGAAGAAACTGTTCACTGTGAGGGTGGTGAGACACTGCTATAGATTGCCCAGAGACACCGTGGATGCCCCCTCCCTGAGGCTAGATGAGTCTTTGAGTGACCTGGTCTAGAGGAAGATGTCCCTACCCATGGAAGGGGAGTTGGAACTAATGATCTTTAAGTTCCCTTCCCAACCAAACCATTCTACAATTCTATGATCCCACAGCAGCAATCATAAAACTCCTGCAGAAAACCTCCATGAACACTCTGAGGCACACATATTAAAAATTTTAATAATTTACCCTCTTGGTTCACTCTGGTGAAGTCGACAGCTCTGGCTCTGAACTCCACATACACTTGTTTTTTTTAAATTCAGGTGTTGCTTGAGAGTCTCCATCATCATTAGCATTATGAAACCAGTACTGAAACCCTGCTGTGTTATTAGTGCAAGCACCAGGTGGACACAGCAGTCTGACTGTATCTCCTGTCATTTAAAATAGCTCTTCCAACTGACAAGGAATGTACTAAAAACACTTGCCCACCATGCTTTGCATGTGTTTTTGCTAAGAATTTGCTTCACCTTCTTTTAGCATGCCTTCTAACAGTATAAGAAAGAAGCAGCAAGAAAAGAAAGGAGACTTGAATGCAACCCTCCCTGGTCTCAGTGCCTCAGAAGAGGCACTTACGTGTGTTTCAAAACAAAAAACAACATCCAGTGTGCTTCACTGTAGTTCTGTCACAGCTACATATTACTTTCAAAAGCTAAAAAGGTACCATTCTAAAAATGAAGTAACAGGATTGAATACATTAGACTTGTACTGTCAGACCCACAAAGGCATTTAGCATTTACTTGGGCACCAAATTACACTTTGGAATCAATGGGCATTTAGGCATCTAAGTATTTCTGTGGATGGGATTCACAGAATTCAGTTGTCCAAGAAAACCATATGCAACTTTCCCAAGTAACTATAAGTTCAAAGATCTCTTTCGCACTATTAAGCAGCTTGCTCAGGAAGAAAAGTTTATCAAAAACTGAGGATAAAAAGGAAAAGACAAAAACGAGAATGGTCCCTTAAATCACTATATAATTTATTTTTTAAAATGTGTAGTAATTTTACAAAAGCTCTAATTCTCAGCATTAAAAATTCAAGTGTCATAGAAATAAAGGTCAAATGCTCAACAGCACAAACTTTTCATGAATGCAATAGCTACTATTTCACACAATATAATCAAGTATTCAAGCTTACCTTGAATTCTTTCACTTTTTCCATGGTTATCAGGCGCCTTGATGTGTGGCTGGAAAGCATCTGCTCACAGTTGCTAATAAGTTTCAGGCAGGGGTGGCGGGGAATGATCTCTTCTGTATATCTGGAAGGAATAAACATTCATAGAGCAGTAAGCTCATGAACCGGTACACCTGCATCTGAAACAAAATTCCCACAGATCCTTCACAAAGTGGCTTATACTAGAAAGTTGCTATGCGTTTCAATCTGATAATGGAAAAAAGGATATTGGTGCTTCAGAGTTTTTACATCATATATTCCAGACTTCAAATATGTAGAATAAGTTAAAGCCTCACAGTAGAGAGAGCCAAACACATGTTTTCTGTATGTATTTACACAGTGTTAATGCATGCAAATAGGCCTGCTTGTATCATTTCAAGTAGAAAGTACCTCAGCCAATTAGGAGCAATAACTTGTCCAATCAGAAGCTATGATTTGAAAGATGTATTCTGCAGTCAACATACATAAGTTGCAGGAACAAGAGACTTAGGCTCTGGCTCCCTAAAAGCAGACCATTACACTTCAATTTCAACTTGTATTACACCAGCTGACAGTGACATTGCTGGACTTCAGGATTCGGTGTTACAAATTTATTGCACTGTAATTACTTTTTCTATGGGGAAGGAAAAAAAATCCATTATTTTTTCACATCAGATGGTAGCAACACTGGCTTGCAATTTAATCCTGTCTATAGACAGTTAGGAGTGTTTCAAACGTCCCCATCTTATAAGCATACTCTTTTCTATAAAAAGAGTTTTCTCTAGGTTGCTTTCAATCCTTCTATTTCTATCAATGCTGAAAGAGGAACTTAAGGATTTAAAAGCTTTGCATTGGATCAGAGGAGCAAGTAGTAGTGACCTAGCTAATAACATAAATATAAGATCAAGCATCCTTCCTATATACTGAAATACAGATCAGACATTTGATCTTAGTTTTTGTAATAAGTTTTCCTGTAACAGTTACTACAACATAATACAGAAAATGGTATATGGCATTGTCAGTGACTATGATTTCATATAGAATGGTTGCTAACATTATTCCCCAATGCTTGGCAGTTGACCAAGCCTGACCAGAGGTCGACCAACCCTCACCAGAAGCCAGACATTAAAAAGCAGAACTAAGCAATCTCCACACCTATCGGTTGAATTTAAACAAAGAAAGAGCTTTGTGTTTTTCCTGTAAAGAAGAGGATTTTCTGAATGCACTTCATGACATAAATGCATTGTTCTGGGAGAGAGGTCAAATTCAACCCAACTCCTTAGTTGGGTTAGCACCATCTAGGTGCTAATGGAAATCTTGACAATACCAAATACAGATCTGTAAATAGAAAAAACCCAAACAAACAAACAACTCAAGCAGTACTGCCTCTTTGCCTTGTTTCAAAACTTTCAGATTGTAAAACAATATTTCAGTCACTTCTCATATGTGAAACCAACTAAACACTTTTGCTAGGCAACATCAGAGCATGCTTTTGACAAAGGAGAATGAAAACAATTCTCAATTGGTTTTTCTATTACACAAGACTTTTGATGCATCAGGTACCACCAAACTGCCTCTCTCTCTCTTAAAAGGTAGGCACTCTGCCACAACATCTTAGAAGTTTCTCTTCATAACCACATAAAAGCCTGACTGCAAAGGAATTAGAAGAATTCAGACTCAACAATGATTTCAATGTCAGATTGAAAGAGTAAACTTTCTGCAAGATGCTATCTTGCAGAAGGACAGATGATTATCACTCTGTTAAGAAGCCTTGTCTGTTAGCATTAATGCATATATTACTACATTCTTTCAGGTAAAAATCTTTCAGAACATTATCAAATAAGAAATACAGTAGCAGTGGTTTAACAGACACCCATTTTAATATAGTATTGTTTTTAATTTAATGAAATATACAAGAATTTCAAGGAATAAATGGACCTGATGGCAGGTGCTTCCAAGGGATATTTTATAGGACAAAGTATTACTAGACAGTATCTTATCTTCCCCCCACATACTTGCTTAATGTTTCTTCCTGTGTACATCATTACAGCTGAAAATAAAGTCACCATGCTGATCTTCTGTGCTAATATAGTGACTTCAGTACTTCAACCTTCATTTTGTAAAATCAATTCTCAGGAGTATGTAAAAATTTACTTTTTAAAAGGAAACCCAAGTAGAGCTTGAGAGCACTGATGTCCCCAAAACAACAACTGAACTAGAACCAGAACGTGCAGTTCATAGTTACCTAATACTGCTCCACCAAGGAAACAGGCCCTTACCAATGTTCAACAAGCATATAAAAAGTGGTGGTTATCTTGAGAAACAGAATAAACTCAGTAATTTCAAGCAGTTTATTGACATGGAAATCTAAGAGTTCACAACCACACATGGTCTGTCAGAGTCAAGAGTGTATAAACAGGTATTTTGAACAAGTAGCTATAATACTTTTAATGATATTCATTCTTTTGCTTGCAAATAGTCTTACAAGAAAAAATGCCTAAGATACCAACTCTGTCACAAAAAAATAAATAAATATGCAAGCTACTAAGTTCACACTTCTGTTTCAGAAGTATGTAACAAAAATGGTTCCTTTTGATTTTCAAATTATCAAAAGAGCATGTGATAAATAAATGAGGATTGTCAAAATCTATCCAGAAACAACCACCACTTTATATATCAGTACAGTTTGACTGCACATAGAAACATATGACAATGTAGAAGCTACCTTCAGAGCACAAGATACTTAGAACCAATTACCATACATCAACTCCCCAATCTACTATGAAATGGTTTTGAATACAAACAAACAAAAAAATCCTTTCAAACCTACTCTTATAGATGGTGAAGTAAGGTATGCAAATACGTCTTTCCTTTTAAACCCAGTTTTAAACCCAGGCTGAAGTACTGAGCAGACAGCATCCTGCAGTCTCAGTCTCTGCTGGCCTCTCTTGTCCTTCAGACCACTGCTCCCCTACACTTCCTGTCCCTCACTGCCACCTCTTGGTCACTTGACTTTTGATTTCTCAGAGGAAACCTAAATTAGTAGTGCCAAACACAAAAGAGTCAAGAAAGTTCTCTTACAGGACCCTGTCATGGATCTCTAGCAACCACTCTGGTAGAAACACATATCAGTAAGAGCCTTGCTACTGCTACCTTAGAAATTTATCTACATCTTGAAAGTCTAAGTTTAAACCTCAACTCATTGGACACGCACTTGCTAGGACACATGAAAGATCTTTTCTTTTCGGTAACAGTCAGCAATTATCTCAACCCAAAACTCTTCTTTTAAAATCTGCTTCCCCTCATCTGAAGTTTTAAAATACAAAGTGTGAGCATTACTCTTAAGTGCCAGTGCTACAGGAGTTCCAGCTGCACCATGCCCCAAAGAAAGCACAGTGAGAACACAGCATCTGTTCTGACTTACTACATACCAAAAATCATGAATACATACTCAGGCCTGTAAATTGGTAGCCAGTAAACTAATCTTCCTCCCATCACCAGATATTCCGCCGCAAACTTCAATAGGTCAAAAAAGATGTCACTTAGATGGTAACTGGATGAAACGAAGATGTGATTTTCTGTGCTAGACAAAAAATTTACAAGTGTAAACATAAAAGCACAGATAAAACAGGTACATTTTTAATTAAAAAAAACCAAAACAACAAACAACAAAACAAAACCCAACAAAACAAATTAAAACAAAAAACCCTCAAACCACAAAATAGTGCTGAGATCTGCATAACTATCCAGGACAATCCAGGAGTACAGCTTCTATTATGAGAAATACGACTTTCCAAATTCCCTTATTGGCTGTTTAGACCATCATCTTCAGTACTTGTGGAAGAATCATAAGCACGCTGGGAATAGTTCTTTTGTGGATCATCTTTCTTAAGGGCAATTTAGAATAAAAAGCAGGAGACAATGAAGGCCAGGCAGTGGAGAAGCCATATGTGGCTGAAGAGAAAGGAGCAGTGAAAACCCAAGAGAGGAGGTTAAGGCAAAATAGAGATATCCCATTTTAGACTGATCGTGCAGTTTGCAGACACTTTCTGAGACAACTTTCTGAGAATAGAAAACAAGGTAACAGTGGCTCCCAGAAATGAGAAACAGGATTTGAAATCTGAACACATGCAAATGATAAGGAGAACAAAACCAAGGATTTCAGGAAGCGATATACTAGTTTTGTGAACAGAACATAAAGAGGTTTTCTCCTTCAATTATTATTACTAGATAGACAATCAAGAAACAATAAAGGATCTAAAACTGTGACTGGGTTTCCATTAAGACATTTACATTTGACAACAGGGAAGACAGATCACCTACCTTTTTTCAGCTGACTTAACTGTTTCCTTTTGTGAACCTGTTTTGCGAGTAGCTTCTCTGATACCATATGGTGCTACACAAAGCAAATGCATAATGCAGAGATGAGAACCTCTCCCATCCTCCAAATAACATGCAGTTATGTTACACCTACACAACAATGCACATACTGTGGCTTATACAAAGTTAAAAAACTAGATTTACAAAGTAAAAGTCAATAAGGGTCATTTCTTCAAGACCTATTATAAGTTTCTTGCTCCAAAAAGTTACTTTAAAACTGCTTCAAATAAAGCCCTTCAGCTGTAAGAGGCTTCCACCAAATGTTTGCTACACTACAAAGACAATACTTTTCTGTTTTGTTTATTAAAAGATATTCCTTACATTTCCAACATGTGACAAATAATCCCATTCTCTTTCTTCATCAGACACAAACATCTCCCCTATAGCACCCAGCTACCTTACTTCATGTTCAACACACTTGTTTTTGTGAGACTTGTTTCAGCATCATGAAAACACCAACATCACCATTTTGTAAACGCAGAAGTTGTGACAGAATTTGTAAGCTCAGTTCTTAGTCATATTAATATTCTACACTGTCTTATCACCAAGCAGGCAAAATAAAAACTAGTAGGCAATCCACAAAAAACAGTCACACTCCCTATTCCTAATTAATATGAATGCATCATCATAAGAGCCAGCACTAGAGATCAAAAAATGCTGTATCAAGGTCTTTTATTTATTCCCTTATCCTCTACTCCCTCTCATGCATGTCAAATGGTGTTAAGTACATAGGTTTCTAAAAAAGACGAGGATCCTTTCAAATCACTAGTGCTTCTAGTAGTTAAGTGTATCAGAAACGCATTAAAATTTCTCTTTGGAACCACTCCAACAAACAGTTAACAAGACTCCAGAAGTCCACAAGAGCTGCATGGCAGATTCCCGTGTGCTGTATATTGCACCAGTCCTATCAACAGCATGGACCATTCTTATAAGAAGTCTCCAGGCATCAATGAAGTTATGCCTTTTACTGAATGAGACCTCTTCAAAGGATGACTTTCAGCCCTATTGATTTTTACTGGCAAGCATAATATTCTCTTCATGGAAGACAGTATTATGGCTGGCTCTGTTACACACTTCTAAACTACCATTAAAATAAATGCAGAGATGTCAATGCAGGTCCAGTTTTCACAGTGCTGCTCTCAACAGTCATATTCTGTAATATGGATACTGCAGATCTGAGCACTCATCAAGACATTCACGTACATAGGCATAGACAGAGGCAATCATATTTTAGTCATTGTTACTAGGCAATAAAAAGCATTCACTTACGATCTGTAATAATGGCATCAAACAGCATCCCTTTTCGCCATATTGGTCGTGAAGAATCAGAAACTAGTGCATCAAGGTAATATTTCTCTAACCCATACTGTCGCAGATTAGCTCTGATATTTTCATCCGGTCCTCTCCATTTCTGGTTCTTTCTGCTTGCCTTGCCTGGGTGGGGGGGAGAAGGGGAGCATGGAATGGGAAAAAAGCACAGGCAACAACAAACTATTTAATAGGAAAAGCTTTCATATACTCTATCCTTTATTTTAAAGAAAAATAATTAAATATCACATGCAAAACCAGAGTTCAGGCCCTGCCTTATTCTACTCACTGTCACAAGTATTTGCAATAAACTTCACAAGTAGTGAGGAACAATGGAAATACATGATTAAAGCTCTGCTGCACCATCTGCACAGGGTGTCACAGAACACATTTATAAAAAATGTGGGTTTGTAATATATTCTCACTATCCGTTGCTCCTGATCTTGTCCAATAAGTCAGATATTATTTGTACTGCCATTTTTTAGAGAAGTAAGAAAGGGATTAGACTTCCTGGGTTAGGTTATGAGATGCTTCCTACCTCACAGACTAAGAAAGCACACAGCTGTTGTAATTATTATTTGGAACTTTGTTTTGGTTTTCCAAAATTCCTTTTATTAAATATTTCCTGCTTAAAAAAATAAGAAAGTAGCTTAGCTAAAACACGTGTAAATTGGTCAGTAAAAATCAGCATGAACATATAAATCCTCTGAAGATTAATGCTGCTTTAAAATCCATTAAGTATCATCTGCTACCATCAGTATTCTTTAAATTCCAAAGAGTAAGATTTCAGTGGCTTAGAGATATGTAACATACCTAATCCATGGATTGTGTTGTAATCGATATCAGTACCACACACATATGCACCAAAGTGTGCTGAGGAGATTAGAAGGCCACCTATAAAGGGGAGATAAGGGGGAAAGTATAAACGACTGTCATAAATATTATTCCATATTAGGATTTTTCACTCAGGAACTTCAGGAGATTACACCAGTAGCACACTAGACACAAAGCTAGACACAAGTAATAAAAAATAATAAAAAAAATAAAATAAATTAGCAACCAGTTAGAATCACTATGCAATTATAATCAGAGTGCCTTGTCTGCAGTGCTTGATCTTCCTTATCTTCCTATGTGACTCCTTATCTCTATAGACTGTTTTTAGGAGTTTGTTTATGGTTTGCTGTATTTCAAGGTGATAAGATCCTTTAATCATTACAAGAATCAAAACTTTTGATTCTACTTTGCAAGCAGCAGAATTTCAAATTGTTTTCAAACAATTAAAAAACTTGGCACCAAACAAATGGCAATTGTCCTGTGTCTGTTCTCAAAGTCCTTAACTATACCAAAAATCAAACATGTATAATGTGGCCATTCCCTGACTAAGAAGCAATGGTCAAGAACCTTGTAAATTTTAATGTCTTCAATGTAAAGAATGACACTAAAAAAAGTTTTCATGATTGTTTGGCAGTGTGAAAGCAATAAATTATATGGTTTTTTCTGTGAACACGCTCCCTGTTTTGTCTGTGTATCTACTAGTGCTCTCATCCTGCAACAAAACTAATTTTTTTTCATCACTGCTATTGTGATCTGCTTTCCTAATAAAAAACAAAACAATCCACAAACAATAGAAACCTACCAAAAAACGTGTGATACCCCCTTGAAACTGGGCAATGGTTGAACAGCCCGCAGACAAGATCAAAGCATCTTATCTCCCTAACAGCTTCCAAATGAAAAAAAAAGGAGGGACAGCAGAAGACTACCAAAGAGCTGCACTGAGCTGCTAAAAAGAAGCTGCATAGCTCACAGAATGGTTTAAAACAGAACACTGGCTGCAAACAAGGCTGTGAACCCCACACTGCTGATGTCAACTGCTAATGGATACAAACAGTCCTGCTAAAATAAAGGGGAGGATTGCTGCAGGACAGAGTTGAGATGTTCCTGCTTATTGTAAGAGGTTGGACCAGATGACCTTTAAGGGTTCTTCCAACCCAAGACATTTCTATGATTCTATGACCAGCACAGGGAGCAAGGCACTAGCTGGCTGTGCAGGTCACACCAGTTCTCTCATTCTTCAGGAGCCTGGAGAGGAGCATCCCAAAGGGCCTCACTGCCCTGTGCCACCCACTCAGGACCAACAAAACCCTAACACACACTGTGTGCACAGGATAAAGATCCAATCTCAGGGCACTAGAAAACTTCTACATCCTACGCTAATGAACTCTCACAAAACTGAAGGTGAGAGAGAAAGAAAAAATTTCCTCTGCTTTTTTCTAGTGAAATGGATCAGGGAAAAGCAAGGTTACTCACCCCAAAGGAGTCACCCATTTCCCTTCTCGGCTGCAATCCCTCAGAACAGATGGGCAGTAACTCCAGAGGGTCAAGAGAAATTTAGCTAGCCCTGACCCCAAGTATGGCATACCACCCAGTCCTATAAAAAAGGAAGAAGAAAGTACTTTGCCCATCTAAGAATGTTTTTAATAACAGGGAGGGGGAAAAAGTTAGGAAAACATGAACTCACAACTTTTAATAAATCTCAGCTGGTACTATGTCATTTGTATTCACAAAGGTGCATGAGTATTTAAATACTCTAATATGGCCAGTCCTTTGACCTACTATATCAAACAGACGTATACAAAGGGTTAATTGGAGAATCATTGTGCCCCCTGATGACTATTAGCAGAATGAGGATGGCACAGAACATCGTGCCTTTCTATTCCCCATCTCTTCAGCCCAGATGAGGGTCTGGTCATGCCACTGTTCTTCAGGATGTCAAAAAAAAAAATAATTCCTGTCATTTGCAATTATGCAGTATCGCAAATTGTCAAGGGGAATGTAGG
The DNA here is from genome assembly GCF_000747805.2 of Chaetura pelagica. Lineage (NCBI taxonomy): Eukaryota > Metazoa > Chordata > Aves > Apodiformes > Apodidae > Chaetura > Chaetura pelagica. Next base: position 3,395,264 of record NW_009953496.1, on the reverse strand, counting down.
GGCAAACATCTTCCAAAGGTACAAACAATAAGCTTACTGAGGAAACCAGAACAGACTGTCTAGAAGATAGTACAAAGTACTCAGGTAAAAGTCTCAATTTATTTTTTCAGAAACCTCTAAACTTCCCTCTGCCCAACACTGAGGAACGAATATCTAACAGTTCATGGAAGTTATACTTTACAACCCAAAACAATAACCTGGCCATTCCAATTCTGCTATTTGTAAAAGAGGAATCAAGTCTACTGAACCAATGTGGTCAAAAGCACTTTTCACTCCAAGGACAAATTCCAGTTGTTCACTCTAACACTAATGCGAAAGACAAACAAATACCCGTCTGCAAGGCTGTTTTAAGTTGTTACTATTTACCTTTTCAGCATAAAAAACAGGAAGAAACCAAACCAACTAAAGCTGCACCAAGAAACATGAACTGCAGATTCTTCAAAGTACTGCTCAAATCCTGAATGTATGATTTTTCCAAACCCATCAGCTCAAACCCAGTGCATCACTCTCAACTCTGAAATACTTCCCAAAACTCCAGGGCACTCTCGCACTGACAACCTCGAAAATCCTCTAAAGGACCTCAAGTGACTACACAAATTGCTGGTGTTATCTCACCAAGAGTAGGTGCAAAAGTCAGTGTTTAGTTGTTTAGTCAGAAACACACTTTACTGACAAATGGTGTGCCACTCAGGATCTCCAGTGTCTCTAGGTACCTTTTTTACAGATGTCTCATGCCATAAAACCATAAAAATCACAATGTGAATAATCAGGTAATTTGGGGAAAACTTGGTGTATGCTACACTTTTGAATTGAAACATGACTTAAGATTTACCTTGAAATTCTACAGCTGTGCCACTCCTGTATGATTTTTCTTCCTCTAACTTCACCCTTACTTTTTTTTTTTCCTTAATTTTCACTCCCAATACAATGAATGGTCTCCAAGAACTTTTTGTGATTTAGGTTTAGCAGATTTTTGTAAAAAGACACTAAACCATAGACACTGAAATAAACCAAACTGCTTAGAGATGAAGCAGCAGCATTTCCTCAATTGCAAGGAATACAAGCACAAGGAGGAGGAGGAAGTTTCATAAGGCATTATGATGTACACAAAAAACCATGTCATGTATGAAAAAAAAAATAACTGAGACAAAAACATACAGCACAGTGAAGCCCTGTGTTTCTGAAAATATATCCCTGGCCTGTTTTCTATGGTACAGAGAAAACATGCCAATAAGGATTTGTCCTACTAGTGACCCTGTAGTGTTGTCTTTTCTCTTCAATTTATCTGCAGTGATTTCTGCAGTGAATTCTCTTCATCCTTCCATTAATGTATTTTTAATTGTATGCACCTCACGTGGTCTTATTAATCCAACGTGAGGAAAAGCCAGACACAAAAAACCTGACACAGTAGACCTCCCATTTCACCTAAAAAACAGCCGAGTTCCCCCTAGGTAAAAAGTACTTCCATGTCACAGTCATCCGTGGAATAAAAGCTCCCCCTCCTGGCTTAACTAAGAAAAGTTCAGCTGAGAGAAAATACATGCTATGAACAGTATTATCCTGAAGACACCCCACAATGGGACATGGTTGAATGCTATGACCTAACTATTGCTATGTTATATTCCCAGAAGCACCTTCAGCACCTCCAAAAATGCTGCTTCTTGTAACATTCTGAAAGCGGCTGCAGGGAGTGCTCTAGCCAAATTTCAGCTCTTAAGTCACTTTGGATCTTACGCAGTCCATGACATGCATGAGTTGGTGTTTGAGCCACGTTACATAAAATAATACAGTGAAGACAAACTTGTCAGGCGCTTACATCTTCTGAAGTTAGCCACCTTCCCCCAAAATCCCTCTTAAGTGAACAAAACATTAATTTTACATTCAGCATTTTGCTTTTGGTATAATCTCAAATCTCAGACAAGCACCTAAAGATGCTGTGCCAGGTAAAAGTGTGGTGCAGTAACAGTCTCCCAGTTTTTCCCACCAGTAGAAAAAAGATATATATACCTGTTCCAACAAATGGGTCATATACAACATCATTGGGTTTTACTCTCCCATGGTTTGCCATAATGAAAGACAAACAAGCATCCATGCTAGTATTTCCAATAAAGTGTCTCTTCTTTACACTGTAGGACTCAATAAGTTCTCTTTGGCCATCTGCAATCTGTTGAAACATTCAAAATCACTGTCAGGTCTTAGATACAAGATATAAACAGAGAGGTGAACAGACTTGCCTAAGTGACACCATCCACCAAGCAGGTAACTCTTCATTTCATAACACATTACTTTGCTTTCTGCTGTCTGAAAAGATAACAGACTTCTTCCCAAGCAACAGATATCTGAGTTCAATAGACAGATATCAAAAAACATACAAACAATTTAGAGGGAAAATTCTTCTGAAGAAGTATTGCTATTATTAGAGGTATCAGAAAAACAATTCCTGGCCATTGAGAGTTAAAAAGAATTTTGCATGATGAGGAGCAGAAATGCAACTTAACACGTGCATGCATAGACATACACATGCTTGAAGTCACACAGAATTTCCATCTTCACTGGCTTTTCTGTCACGCTCAAAATCTAAATTTAGGATAGCATTGACAGATCAGAATTTACTGGAAAAACAAACAAAGACCAAATGCTAACATTTTTACATCTGACTTCTAAAGTATGTTGAAGATGACCACAGCAGTCTGGAAGAAAACATATTCAAAAGCTCTTCCAACACTATCCCCCAGCTCTGGTCAACATCAGTATTCCTGGGTAAACAAACACACTTGCTTATTTTTTTTCAGGTTGGTTTACTCGTTTTTAAACACTTTAGGAATCCAGCACAGATGGAAAACCAGCTGCAATGTTTTGCAGTACTGCTACGACTCAGGATGCTTTCACATTTATCACAGACATGGAGAACATTCACAGGTGCAAACAGATCACCCAGATCTCCAACTTGCCTGTGTGCAGCCCCTGACCACAGCTGTACAACCTCAGCAGTGGTTCTCTCCCCTTCCAGCTGCCCCTGACCCAAGACATTGCACATGCATACTCCCATCAGTGGCTGGTGCAATTCTGGAAGATGTCCTATGGGAAGCCACTTTTTCCTCACAAGAAATAAAAGACCAGGTTTCCTCAAGGAATCCTACTAATGTAACAGATTTAGAGTGCATACACTCAACAGGCTACAAATTTTGCAGCAAAAACCTCAGATGACAAGCTCCAGACAGTTTCTGAATGTGGTTCCTACTGTACAGCACTGCACTGTCAACATCCCTCTGGGTGAGCATCCACCTGTGGGCTGAATCCATTGAAGTACAAATTTGGCCTATGCTTTTCAGATCAGGCTGCACCTTTTTCTGGAGCTGCCTGTCAAGACAACTTGAAGAATTTAAAGAACTCTCCAGTGGGGCTGATGCAATTCAGCAGGGTCACAGGACATCTTACAGTTCCTGTGTATCTTTCTTTGTGTTTAAGACAAGCTGCTGGTGCTTTTAGCTCTATCTGGGGCCACAATAATGGAATACACCACCAAGATGTGCAGTCTCACTGCTGTGTTGAGTTCCTTCAGTGGAGGGCAAGATAAGGTGTGATCCCAGACACAACATCAAATTTTCCACCTCTAAATTGCTCAATTAACCTGATTTCTCCTAGTCACAATAAGGACTTTTAAGACTTGCAGCAAAAGATTCTGCCATAATTATATTGTCTACATCAATTAAAACTCAACACAATTTTTTACATCTAAATTGAAGAACACTTTCCTGAAAATACAAGCTCCTAAAAACTGAAGCAAGTGTACTCACGCACCCATCTACCAAAATACACATATAAAGGCTCTTCTGGTACATTATTAGGATTCATTCCATAATCTTCCAAAATCCAGAAGATGTGTTCTGGGTTCTTTAAATTTACTTTTCCTTTGAATGGCAGAAATTCAAGAGCCTATACAATAAAGAAAAACAGAGTAAAAAATAACAGGGTCAAATTTTTGGAATATGCACCCCACAAAATAAAAAAAGAAACAAACCAAAAAACAAACCATAATGCCACTTGTGAAAAACAACAGTTTGCTTCTAAAACTACATTCTCAGTTTTATTTTTTGGTTTTTTGTTTTGTTTTGTTTTTATTTTTGAAATGCCTTTCTTGTGAATAAAAATAGCTCAAATTATTAAGGATTAGAAATTGGGAACGGTAACATTTTTTATTAACTGAACAGAACCTGACTTGACAGGAAAGGAACTGTGTATATTAATTATGCAATTTTCAGGTTACAGGAACAACACTGATGATAAACAATGGGACTTAAAATGTCAGTAATGTGCAGCTACACCAATTTACATATGCAGCATTACCCCATGTACACAAAAACTGAACAAACAGGAAAGGGTAGCTAGCATTAGTACAGGTAATATCAGACCCTGTAAATAAAGTAAATATGATAAAGAGCTGCTAAAAATAGAATGTGGAAGAGCACAAATTAACAGTAATTAGAAAAACTTCCTAATTAAAACACTGATACAGCTAGGAGAGCACAAGTGCAGTCAGTAGTGTAAGGACAGATCAGGAAATCAGTGCACAAACCACAGCTTGCAACTCAAGTCACCAGAATGGCTTTTTCCACATTCTCCAAGAATAAATGCCTAACATGGAGATCAAGCAACAGACTTTCTAAAGATCCAGCACTTAACTCTAGCCATTTAATCTTATTGTTTTGGGAAAGAAGCTTCAGTTGTCTAAGCACACTGGGCTGAAATCAGCCAGGATGTTTGTCTTTGTATGACTTACATGGTCTATTTAGGAAAAAAAAAACACAACAAAGCAATGAATTCTGAGGAGAACGTTGAAGCAAAGACCTCATTTAGAGCTGATAAGGCATAAGCTGTAAATTGCTTTAAGATCTTCAGGAAGCCCAAACTGAAATACACTGCAGACAGCACTGACAGCATGGAAAACACTAATAGATTAAATTAGACATTAACGTTTTCTTAAACTTCTACTTACATCTATCTTTTCTATTTTCTGTGCTTGGGTCAGTGTTTTATTAAATGTATGAATATGTACTTTGTAAGTAGAGTCTGCCTGTAGATATGGAAGCTGAAAAAAAGGCAAAGGCACTTTCATTAGTACAACTGCAGTGCAATTCAGTGTAATTAAGGAACCATATTATCCAGATTCTGTGCATGCATACCATCTTCTCCATTGGGTAGTTCATCAAAGATGCAAAGAGCTCTCCTGTAGATCTTCCGTGACCCCACAGTTCAAATATAGACCTGAAATTACAAAGTTTTTTTTAGAGTATAGTCATACAAAGGGGGGGAAATGCCTTGCACGTATTTATGCCTCTTAACCCCACAAAATACTAGGGAGATCTTATACAGGTAAATGTATGCTTTAGAGCTCCTAATATTCATAAGCACTGCAATGGAGATGCTCTAGCAATCTTATTCTAAAATTAACATCTCCCCACAACCAATAGTAGACCAGGAAAAACAGTGAGCCAGTTATGCTTTCTACATAAAATAAAAATACATAAGTTGAAAGAACATGATGTATGGAACATCTGCAAGCTGTTTAGTTGTGTTTTACCTCCTCAGTTGCCTAGAACTGCTTTTTGAAGAGCACTAATTTTTTTCCCAATTGGAAACATACCATCATAAGCAGAATTATGCATACACGCATTTTTTTTTTAGGCAAGAGTGTACAACCCAAGTTATTATAGGTAAAACTAACTATCTGACACAAGAAACACTCGATAGGGACCATGCAATGCTCTGTAGAGGTGCCCAAACTAACCCTGAAGCGGACAGCACAGATACCCCAAATAGTCAGAGCGTCATACTACAGCTGCACTGCTGCTCCTCCAGAACCATGCCTCCAAGGCCTGGTTCTTGGCATAGCATCTCTCAAGCCTCACTGGAAAATATGTTATGCAGACACCTCTACAAAGGGCCAAGGGCCACTGGAACAATCACTGTTCGGATATACCTGCGCTCTTGAATTGTCAATAAGGATCTCTGCCGCAGCACTCTGGGCTGAGGGTTCAGACAGCAGCACAAGGAGGGCGACACCAGCAATCACTGGTTTTACCTTCCAAACTTGATTTTCAATATTTATGTACCACTGTTTTTACCTTTTAATTCCATACACATTTTGAAACGAGCCACTAGCTACACATTACTCAAGGCAACTAAAACATTAGTAACACTACAAGTACTGGCTCTTCAGTGAAGAGCACAGTTTCAAGATGCTGCATTGATCATACTCTAAGTAAAGAACAGGCCTGCTGCATCATCAGTCCTAGGGGCTCCAGCAATGTCTTCTCAATTCTAAAGGTAATCAGATGTTAATGTGTTTTTTTTAACATTCTATACAAATACAACATTTGCCACAATACAGCAGAATAATTTTGCATCACCCATGTTATAAGATTTTTCACCTCTTACTTTGCACATACTGTCCGTTTCATTAGTCCTCTTGCCATCTCTTCTGAGGGAATATTAAGAATCCAAAATGGAGACTGCAATAAAGAGAGGGTAAGTGATGCAAATACACAGCTGGAGTATATCACATGAAATACACAACTACACTATTTGGTTCTAAAAACACAGAACATGCATGCTGAAGATACAAAGAAAAGTCTGATAACTACAGAGAACATGAGAATAAAACATTTAATTTGAGATGAAACTGTATACTCAGCTTAAATATCTGAGAAATTTTATTAGGCATTTCACTTTGCCACCATATCTTTGACTGCGTATTGTTTGTTTACGCCTCTCTAGATTGGTAATCCTCAAAAGACTCAAAACCATCTCTTTACACACAAATAGTAGCTAAAACCCCATAACGTTCTCTGTCTAAGCATTGCGAGCAGAATCATGCAGCTTCTCAGCTTCACTCATCCTGATACGCTGCCTCATCGATTTAGAGGCAAACACCAAATTCAAACTGCTGCTGAATGTTTTCCTGGTTCGGCTACACTGGAAGGAGAGTCTCCCAGCAGATGGCACTGTTTCTTTTCACACTGGTAAACGAAGACATCCTTAGGTGCACTTTGTGCATCTTTTCTCAGTCTGAGTCTTACTGAAGTCGAGAATTGCTCAGGTTCGGAAGACACCTCATGTTCCTAAGAAACTTCAAAATTTATTCAGCTACCCACATTTAATAAAAATACTGTAAAGAAGATAATTGCATGCAATGCACTCAAGTAAAAGATTTGGTCTGCACTTACATTTACATGAATTTCCTGTTTACCACTGAACTGCCCACCATAAAGTGAAAGCAAAGATGTTATTTCCTAAAACAAAAACATACAGGTCAAGCTTTAGAAGCATTAACTAATTTATTTTTTTATTTAATTTATTTAAAATAAAAAAGAGTGAAGCAAGTTTTTGGAAAGTGGTAATTTCAGAGTTAGAGCAGTACACCATAAATTTTATTGCAGACAGTAACCTCCATAGGGATTCTGAACAAAATCTTACAGAAGACAACAGAAGAAAGAGTGGCATTTACTACTGGTTTTCTGTGGGAGCTGGCAACAAAATATTCAGGGAAATTGTGTGGATAGGGGAGAACTTCACAACTAAATTCAGCTTGTATTAAAAAACAACTTTCTCAGAGTTCAGCTGCAAAAGAACAAGCTACGAATAGTTTATGAAATGTTGTACAATAACAGCAAGTTCAGTCATCAAATCCCACTGTTTTTCACTTTTCTCTTTCATTGAAATCTTTGCTGGTCTAGCCTATGCTCTCACAACAATATTCCTCTTAAAATATTATTTTACTTACTCTTAAAATATTTTTCTGATTAATTAAAAGTAAAACTAATGCATCACAAGTAACACTCTGACCAAGGACCAGGCCTAGCACTCACTATCAACCCCTTTTCTGTTACCTCTCTGCTTTACAGGTACCTCAACAGTTTTCTTCAGTAGGTGTCTTTTCCAGAATAAACTATATCAGAAGCTGTAAACTGAAAACAGCAAATCTCCAAGAAACAAGGTAGTAAGTAATAACTAAAGCCCACCCACCCTAAAAATGATGTTCAACTGAGAGATACAACATTGGAGACGTTTCTCATGCAGCCTCTTTGCTAGAGAGGACAAACTGCAGCCTGTGAACGTTACTGGCAAAAGAACAAAAAAGCAAATTTTTATACTGCTTTAGATTTGAACTGAGTGGTTAAATAAAAAGATTACCATGAAGCATCCCCAGAAAAGGAGAAAAAAATTAAATCCCTACCTAACACTAGCACGCCTTTGGTGGGACACTACCCCATTAATTTCCATCTTCCACTTACGTGAAAATGACATAAGAAACACTGGGAAAAACGGGGTTTACTCCAGGAAAACACAAGTCTATGCATATCAACTTCACTGTATAGTCCTGGGACAACAAAAGCACCAGACATTTTATACATGAATCATGGGCGTCCCCACACACTGCCAGTAATATTACCTACGGGAAAATGACAAGAATGAGCAGTAGAAAAAGATGGCCTGTGAGGAAAGGCTTGGAGAAAATGAGATCATGATGTCTACATATGCTAAAGACTGCTGTGACAAAGGCAAGCAAACTGTTTTCAATGTTTACTTCTAAGGAAACTAGAGGACTAGGTTCAGATCACACCAGTGCTCTGGATGAGAGGTTGGGAATATCTTTCCAAGAGTAAAGACAGTGAAGCAATTGAACAGATCTGCCTGAAGAGATCGACAAGAAAACATTTGACATGCATCAATCTGTCCATTAGAGACACCCTGTGCTGCAAAACAGGATGTATGAAAGTCACCCCTCAGTATCCGGCCTAATCAGAGAAAATTTTTTCCAATCACAGGGACACAGAATGACAGAACTGTCAGAGTTGGAAGGGACCTCTAGAGATCATCTAGTCCAACTCCCCCGCTAAAGCAGGATCAATGCTGGGAGGGGTACCATGCAGCCATGGTTCTAGTACGTGCATTTCCAGAAGATGCTCTTTAAGGCTTTTTTAGTTTTCATTTGAAGATCTGAGCTGCGTGTGTCCATGTACACAGCAAGCAGTGTGGGTAGCACATTTGCTACTGCAACAGCACGTGCACTCTCAGGAGTATGTTTCCCAGTGTGTCTGAAGACGCAAGCAGCTTATTGAATGCAAACTACGAAACACAGAACTTTATTCTACAGACACTTAGCAACAAACGTGGGCTTCAACAAACACCTTCAGCTGTGATCCAGCACCACCACCAGAAGAAAAGCAGTCCTCTGGTATCCCATACGCAGGTGTGGTACAGATGGAGATCAGGCAGCTGATCTGGCTGAAAAATCTCTCCTTCCTTGTTTTGTTAATTTCTCAGACAAATCAGGTCCCTAACACAGCTCATCACAAAGCCAAACATATGTGTGAACAGTCATCAGAACACAAGGGAAATGGAATTGCTGTCTTCAGCAGTTACATAAACCAAGTGCAACTACAACCTTGCTGAAAAAAGAAAAACTATGTTACATATATATTGTCTTTTTCTTACTTCAACTGATGACCTTGCCTAAAAATAAATTGGGCTGATCATAAATAAACTCATGTTCCAGTCCCACAAAGCAGACAATAAAAAACAACGCACAAAATAAAGGTCTAATTGAAAATAAGGAAAATAAATTATGCCATAATATTTTAAAATATTTATGTGTAATGATGACCAACCAATTCTAAAAAAATCACCTGGCATTTCAGCAGCATTTTAAAAACACTAACAAATTCTGCAACCGCCTGGCACGAATGCACCCGTGACAAGCGGAGAGCAGCTGGGGAGGCAGGGCTCTCACACCTGACCCGCGGCCGCCCTGCTGCAGAAGCGGGTCAGCTCTCTCCGATCCCGCTGTGGCCAGCGCGGCAGGAGCCCTCCTGACCGCGTGGGAAGACACACTCAGAATTAAAGGCCAAAAGCGAGCAGAGTCCTCGCTGCCACCAGCACGAGGCGGAGGGACCAGGCCACCCGCCAAGGCCTCAGAGACCCCCGCTCCATCCAAGCACACGTGCAGGCCCCAGCACTTCCGAGAAAGACCCTCTCTTGCCACTCTCATGTCTCCCCCGGGAAAACGAGGATCTCTGCCTTCTCCACGCACACCTGGGGCAGGGAGGGCCCTGCCTGTGGCCAGGGCTGCACCCACCTTTTAGGTTCCCGCTCCGCACTGGGGGATGCGCTCACAGAGCGGTTTAAACTGAAAATTCACCAAAACAGGCCCTAAGACCCTTCCTGAAGGACCTTCTAAGGACATTCCTCAAGGACACATTTCCACAAACCCACTTTTTTCCTTCCAGTCTCCACTGCTCTTCCGGAGCGCCGGGTACTTTGCCGACAACCTCTCCCGGCTCCCGAGGCTGTTCAGAGCGGCAGGCGCTGCCCTGGGGCCGCCAGGAAGCGGCTCCGCGGGGCCCCG
>NW_009953496.1:3370091-3383167 GCF_000747805.2 Chaetura pelagica | reverse complement strand
GGCGGTGAGCGGGGGCGGGGGGGTCCCTGCGGGTGCCGGCCCGGGCCTCCCGCTGCGCCGGGGGAAATGAGTCCGTGTTCGTGTCATCCTTTTATTTTGGTTTTACATTCTGCGTGTGCTCCGCAGCGCGCGCCGCGCGCGTTACGCAGCAGTGCCTGCGTGTGATTTGTGAGTCAGATAAATGTGTGTGTATTTGGGGGCCGGGCGGTCTGGGCCTTGCCCTCCCTCCCGGGCACCGCTGAGTGACATTAACCATGAAAGGCTCCCGAGCAGCCGCGTTCCCTGTGCCGCGGGAAGGAGCTCGGGCCGGCGGTGCGGGGGTAGGAGCGGGTCGGGATGGGAAACGTGTTCCCAGGAAAGGGGCAAAGATGTGACGATCCCACAAGGAGAGGGCAAGGGTTGTTTTGTTTTGTTTTTTGTTTTGCAGTCTGTGTTTTGTTTTATTTTAACGTCGAGACTTAAAAACTATAATCCCCTACTCACTGATCGCACTGTTATGTCGAGCTGAAAGGTTCAGCTTATCCAGATTTCCATAAGCCTTTTATTAGGACCAGGCCAGCTCAGCACTGAACTCATGTTCTGTATTTTCTGTGCTGATTTTTTGACACTTTTTTTCAGATGGCTAAGATTTTGCTCATGACCTGTGGGCACTGCACAGGCTGAATTGTTTTTGCATCTCCGTAATCCCATCCTGCAGCTTCTCCCATTATCTCTTCCTGCAGCACTCAGAACTGCAGCTTGCTATGAAGATTTAGCTCTGACAGTTGACAAAGGAACAATCTAAATGTGAACTAGCATCTAAATGTGAACTAGCATCTAAACGTGAAGAGAAGGAAAAGAGGTGAGTGTGAATCAGGCTTGTTCACCCCAGCAGGTCAGTGCTTAGAGCCAGCAATAAACACATTGCTGAACTGCTGACAAATCATATGGATCTGACATTGCTTACTACACCTCAATTGCTGGAAGATACTAATTGGAAGACGACTGCCTTCGTTTTTTTTCTCCAGTCTGTCTCACATTACATTTCTTAGCTGTATAGCTTCCATTTTAGAAACTCCTTAGGAAGGGTTATTAAGCTTAATCTCTTTGAGACTGGCTCTCTTCTTTATCTGCAGAGCATTGCTGTCTGTTGTCAGAAGGTGAGTACTCAGTTTTACAGTGATACTGTTTTCTACAGATTAATTTAACTGAAGACCTTTTTTTCCCCCTGCTTTTGACTTGAAGATCTATGCAAAACTGCTGGCAACCTCTTATGTGCTGCTCAGCGTAGTTTGAAAGTGTATGTATATTAATGAGTTACTGACTATTTGATACTGACATGAAAACAAAGTGTTTTCAGATGCTGTGTTTGTAACTCTATACGTTCCTATAGTGCCACTGAAGAGAATCAAGCAGTTAGTGTGGATTTGGCAAGTCATCTCACCTTGACAACATTACACACCTATTTTAGGGACAGAAAGCAGGAACAATTGTTCTTTTTAGCCTTCAGGGGAATTTTAAGTACACAGAATATAATTACTCAAACTGAAATTTGTGCAGGAAGCTAGAATTAACAACCCATCTCTCACAAAAAAAAATATAACAACAGGATCATATGACCATCATGAGTTTCAGTTTAAAAGTGAGAGACTGCGAATGATAAGCCATTATTTAATGTGTGCTGCTGTTTATCTTTCACAATTTTCTTCTGCAGCTGTTTTGTTGTCATCTTCTGCTCCCCCTGTGCACTCTTCTAGACAGAACTGCAACACAAGGTTTTTGGACTGTGATTTGCAGGTTCTGCTGGGGCATTCAGGGGGCTCTGCCACTGCTCATGGGGTTCACGTGTTTGCAGCATTGACATATGTGTATGTGTGGGCAAATGCCCATGAAACCTTGCTTAAAAATAAATAACAATGCTTTTAAAATTGAGAAACTCCTAGCTTATAATTCAGTTATTAAATAGTTAACAATTCCCCATAGAAAAGCTAGCATTACTCTTTTTAATCTCCAAATCTCTGTAAGAAAGGTATCGGCTCTCCTAATGTGCTATGTGGAAGCTCAAGTTAGCATATGTTAACAGGTGAAGGATACGATCCAGCAAAGATGGGGTTATAACATAGTTGGATCTTTATATGTATAAAAAACTCTGTCTCTGATTCATCAAAACAATTCCATACTGCACATATAGTCTGTTATCTATGTACATGTGTTTTTTTAGGTGGTGGGCAGCCTGCAGTACCCAGCGAAGCTGGGCACTGCCTGCAGCCTGCCCGTAGGTTTCGGTAGGCAGACATGGCTGTGCAGCACAGCCTTTTAAGGGAGAACTATCTAATCTAGTTTTGTCTCCTTCTCTAAATAGGGTGTTGCAGACAGTGCCACGCTCACTAACTGGGTTTCTGCTTCTTTTTTCAGCACCTGATGAGGAAAACCCTCCTGCTCCCACTGCGTATCGGCGTTTCAGCTGCAGATGGTCTTTTCTGTGCATAATAACTACAGCAGCCTGCGTGCACCTCGCCAGCACCACGTGGGTTTTTCCACCTTTAATCACCGTGCAGGCAGGAGAAAGGCTGCCCACCCCTGGGCTGGTGGTTGCCTCCTTGGGAATGGTTTGCTCTCTGTCCTGTCAGTAAGCCTGTGCTGAACAGGGCAGCCAGCACTGCACCGGAGTGTTGGGGAAGTCTGCGGGGCTGCCAGCCATAAGGATAAAGTTCTTTGAAAGGCATCATTGCATGAAGAGTAAGTACTGCACCATGTTCCTGTTGCACGGAGGCCGTGAGCTTTGTACCATAGCTGTGGGGCCGTGTAGCCTAACTTAAGCCTAACTTACTGCTCTGTCTTACAAAGTGACTTCTGAATTTCAGCTGAATCACTTTTACTTTCCTCGTTGCTGTAAAGTTATGGGTAGACTCAACACAGTCTTCAGATACTTAATGTCTGTTCAGCAGCCTTGCTGCTCACTGGTGCACAGCTCTTCCACAAATTATCAGGCTGATTTGTTGTTTTTCCTTCACAGCTGACAGTGCACGAAAGAACAACAGTTACCACCAGTCATTGAATTGTTTCCTGCTTGTGTGCCATAAAACATTTGCAAGAAATGGAAGAAGGTAAAGGGCAGAGTGCTAAAGCTTCCAGTGTGGTGGGTGACTTGAGGAAAAGTTGGCAGACCTGGGCAGAAGATCACATTGAGTATCAGAGGAAGAACCCATTCAGCAACGACAACAGGCTTTCATCTAAACCAGTGCATACTCACAGAGGAGATCCTTCCTACGGGAGACCCCTGGAAGGGTCTCGGACAGAGCAGAGAGGGAAAGATGCTCACTCACACGTGGAAAAGGAAGTAGAAGAGCTGTGCTTGGTCATTAAAAGCACTGGACAGGTGGGAGAAGATGGACATGTGAGCGTGACATTCGGGCAGCTTTTTGAGACATATGTGACTATTTCCAATAAAGTAGTGGGAATCTTGTTAAGAGCCAGAAAACATGGTCTGGTTCATTTTGAGGGTGAAATGCTTTGGCAAGGAAAAGATGATGATGTGATCATCACTTTACTATAATAGGCTTTGTCATTTGATGCTTTATAATCACATTTGGAAAAACCTATCTGGATACCATCCTGAAGGAGGTTTTCATTACAGAATTTCAACTTGACTATTTACATGAGCAGCAGGAGAAAACGGGTGAGAAGGATGAAAAAATGTTCTCAGAAAAATGATAGAAACTTGGACAGAAATCACTAATAACCAACTAATCCATCACACTGCCACCAGATTGTCCTTTTCATTATTACCATCCACTAACAAGTATACCTCAGCTCTTCAAATAACTCCACTGGCTTACTGCTTTAGATTACTGAAAGTATGAATTACTAGCTTCTTACCACAACCCTGATTCTTGTAGGTTGTAAGCTACTCGCTTTGTGTGTGATTTTGATTTGTAAAACAAGGAATTGTAAACTTTTATGGGAATTCATATGCTTATTCAAGAAAATAGCCTGGTATATAGCAAAATATATTTTCACATGGTGAAACTGAATAAATGGAAGTTATTTTCATTGAATGTATGAAAATTCCCAAATTTACAGAAATACCACAGTGAAGATATAATTCCTAATACATCTTACATGTATTTTGGAGAGCTGCACTAGTCCTGGTATTTAATAATCTGTTCTTAAATCTTCTCCAAACCTTCTGTATCTCTTGTTCTTTCCTCTGTATCTCACACCATTCTTACCTTTTCTGTTCTTTCAAAGAAAGTAGGGTGCCACAATATGAGTATGTGAAAGACAACAGAAATTGTACAGTGGAGCACTGTGCATTCGTGAGACGGGGAAAAAAAAAGGCTCTTGCTCATCTTTCACCAAAATGTAGCAATGTTGTTTACAACAGGAGGACTCAAGTAGGGTTCCTGTAGTGCCAAATGCATAAATAAAGGTGTAATGGTGCGATCCCATACCTCATTTATCTGAGATAGGGCTGTGCTTTCAGAGCACACCTGTGAGTTCTCCAAACTAGGAGAAAAAAGGATTAGCTACTTAAAATTGAGACTGAAAGACAACAGCAGTTTTCTTCAGGGTCCTTCTGGGAGAACTTTTTCAATGTGTTAAAAAAAGTTTGTTTATATACAGTAGTTGTAATAATGCTATTAAAAATAATCAGGAGCTGTATTTGCAATAGTTCCCACCAATAAAACTGTATAGTCAGAAATATAAAATTCTATTTTTTACCAGTGCAAATAAAAGCTTTTATGGGGTGTTAACTACACTACTTGATGCATCTTTAAAGTAAGATGTTCTGTTGCTAAATGTGATAGATTTTATGCTGTTTATATAAAAGAAGATTTTTCTGCAAAAAATCCTACAATAATGTGTGTGTGGGGGTTGTTTTAACATTTTCATTCAATATGTATTTGCATCAAAATAAGCCTTCTGACTGAGCAAATAAAAGCATGGATTTAATTATCCCTCTGCCTCCTCTTAGTGAAAAGGAAATGCAAACAGAAAAAAAATGGGAGAAATTAATGTACTGAAATAAGTATATATGGGGGACAGGGTAGCCAGATGCAGATAGAGCAGGGTGACAAAGGGTGGATTTTAATCACCGCAAAAATTTGCCATGTTGGAAACTGTTGCATCAGGCAGTGCTGGTGTAGCCTCTGTTTTCAAACTCGTTTCTTCTTCCTAAATGAATATATGTCTTGCAGCTGAAAACTAGACATATCATTTGTGATCGTAACACATTTAAAATGCTTGTTTTTTGGAAAAGCAATTTCTTGCCAAAATGGCACGAGCACACCTCAGTGGATTTCCACTCCCATTAGATAAAGACTGGACATACATTTTGGTTTCAAAATTAATCAAGCTTTTTATAATACAGCTATGGAATGTGATTTGTTTTATTCTACAAATTACAGGGCCAAATTTGCTACCCGCCAGCTTTAGGCAAGCATGTTCTAAAGAGTGACTGATACCTTCCTGTGTGCCCATGCAGTGGATGTAAACACAAAAAAGCTGTTAAACTGGGCCAGCATGCAAGCTGACAGATCCCATCTCCTGCTTCCAGCAATAGCCAATATTTCAAAAGAAGTCTGAAAGGTAGGTAATAGGTCAGTTTCCCCACGGTACACTCCACAATAGAAAAAAAAAGACTCCTGTAGCCTGTTTAGTCATTAATGCATCATATCTAATGTGCAGGACTCAATTTAGCTACTAGCTTATAAGTCTTAAAACATTCTGCTGCCTCACCTGACGTGGGGAGAAAAGATTAAGCATCTACAGATGAAAAAAGAATTTACATTTTTCAACAGGCCTTTTTTTTCGCACCAGAGTCCCATTAGACTAAATGGATCAGAATTTGTTGAAGTATTTTTATGAAAATTATAGCATTTGAGTTTTTTTGGCATTACAAATTATTTGCAGTAGTAAGTAAACTCTGACCTAAAGGGTGTTCTTGCCCTACCCAGTAACTTTTAGCTCTTCAAATCTCTCCATTTCATTTCTTTGTGGCAAGCTTCCCCAGTGCTTTCCTCTTTTTTCCACCTGAAGGCTGTGAATTCTGCACCTGTTTTGGCCTCTACATTGTATAGGTATTACCTGTATTTCATCTTGTCATATACTGAAAGTACTTTCAGCACTTCAGTAAATGTTTCACATCGATTTGAAATGACAGCAAGTGAGGTTTTAGGCAGCATTTTACTGTTTCCAAGTTTGTCAAATTTCAAATGTGATTTTCATTGGTTCGCTTCTATTTTTAGGTTCTTATTTACAACTCACACCTAAGAAAACTTCAGAATAGCTTGAGGAGCCATTACCGATTTAATCACATTGTAAATGCTGTCCTTTGTAAAACACAAACATTGGCTTTTTTTTATTCTGCATTTAACAGAGTGTATCTTTTTCATCCTCTTTTTCAGAGGGGCCAGCGAGTACTTCAGCATTAAAGTTTTATTCTCTGGGTTCCATTAGATCAGGCGTTTATGTAGAACAATTGAGCAAAAGAGTACAAATAAAGCTTTGTCATGACTAAACCTGTAGTCAAAAAAAGCAGCTTTTCTCAGGATTGCTAATACTGGATCAAAGAACAGAGCCAGGGGCAGTGGCTAAGCAACTTTGCTTCTCCAGGCTCCTGGAGAGTAGGAGTTGCTGAGTTAACTCTCCAATATTTATTGATCTTTGCTCACTGCAAACTCTACAATTTTGGAAGTTTTAAAATTATGCCATAATGCAGCTGTAAAAGAGGGTGACATAGCTAATGGGATCTGCCCACCACATCTTCCAGGGGCTAACAAGCAATTCTGCAACATATTCAAAGCACAAAGCATTAGGAAGGGCTTTTCCAAAAATGTTTTTAACCTAATTAAAAAAATTATCTTCTGAGTCTAAGAATGCTTGTCAATGCAAAAAGAAAATGGAACACAATTCTATGCTGAAAGATGATAATGAGGTACTAAGTATTCATCTCAGTAATTAACATGGTGTTTAACACTGTTTGAGCTGTTCTGAGGCAGGTCTCCTTGTGCCAGAGACAAGCTGAATTCCCCATCTTGCTCATCAGCAAAAGTTTGGAAGCTAGGTTATATCCTGACTTTTACCTTCCCAGTCTCACTGTCATTAGTAGGACCATTCTCAAATGGAAGATATGGAAGCTGACCTTTGTGTTTCTGTGCACATTTGACAACATCTTGCGTCTGGCTTGTGATGGAGGTAATTTTCTTCAGAGCAGCTCATGAGGTGCCAGGTTTTGGGTTTGTGACTGAAACAGTGTTGGTAACACACTAACTGCTCTGGCAATTGCTGAGCAGTGCCTGTGCAGCATCAAGGCCTTTTTTCCTGCTCTGCCCCTCCAGTGGGCAAAAAGATGAGAAAGGGCACAATCTGCACACCTGGCACAAAACAACCAGGAGGAATATTCCATGTAGTATAATGCCATGCACAGCAATAAAAGCTGAGGACCGGGTTGCTGGTTTTTTTGAGAGGAGGTGGGGAGTAAGCCATTGCTACTGGTCTGCTTGTGGGAGGTCATGAATATTTGCATTGCATACCATGTTTTTTTTTAATTCCCCTTTCCTTATTAGACTGTCTCTGTCTTGAGCCATGACTTTTCTCACTTTTGCTCTTCCTATTCTCTCTCCCATCCTGTTGGTGTTGGGGATAAAGAGAGAGCAAAGGGCTATCCAGAGTCAACTCCCCCCGTCAACTATTCCATTGCACTGGAAGACCATTTCAATATCAGCATTTATTCTGTTTATTAATCCTTTTGGACAATGGTCCATCCTGGTACTTTAAATATTAAATGTCACCGTTAAGTATAGTCACATAAATTAATTACAAATCAGAACACACACACAGCATTAACTCTTAAAGGTCTTAATGTTCAGGTATTTCACAAAGCTAGGGGCCAGCTCAAACCTTCTCAATATATTGCACAGAAGAGTCAAAGTTCAGTGGCTTTAACTCACATTCTTCCTACCAAATGTTACAAATTAAAACCCTAAAGGGCTGCAAATGACACGAGTGCCCAGTAATCAGAATAGCATGACATTAGGAACAAGGTCTTACAGAAAAAAGAGGTATAAACTCTGCTGGGTAGAAAACGTTCTTCAGAAGAGTGTGAAATTTCTGATGTATTACTTATAGCCTACTGTAAGAATATTACAATATATTGTACCACTAAGGCAAGGGGTGCTGGATCAATGGAAAGCTCTGAGAAGATTATGTTCAGGGAAGCTCACAGGTGCAACAGACCATCATCACCTCAGCTGCATGTAAATGCATTAGCCAAGGACACTTGATATTAGTTAGGCACCAAGAGGTACGCTCCGTGAACAGAGAAAATCCACTCCATGTTTTCTGGAGTTTTAACTTTCCAAACAGTCTGCCTTAATATGGTAGTGAAAAACAGAGTGCTGGCATTACTGATTGGAGTCATACAGCAAAGGCAAATGTTCAGGACATGTTCCAATTTTGGGACAAGTGCCTGCTATCCCAAATTCAAATCAGATTCCTATTATGCAAGCCTGACACACACTCACTGCTCTGAAGACCTGTTTCTCCTATGGCTTCATTTAGAAACCAAGTCTAGCCAAGGCATTAGTAATCTCCAAGGGTCTTCCAGTGAGAACAGTATCAGGACCATCTAAAAATATGTATTTTTTTCTACCTACATGCAGAAGAGCAACATATTGAATCAGTGCCTCTAAACTCTTCACATTTTTTGTAAACATACATAAACTAATTTAAAATATTGTGCACATAAGAGGGAAACAATCTTTACGTCCAACATACAGCCACTTACACATTTAAACTATATTCTATGTTATATAGTATTATCACATCTTGGGCACCTAATGTATTAACATTTACTATGTCTCTGTCATGCAAATTAGACAGGTAATATATTAAAGTGGTTTAGCACCAGAAAGTTAGTAGTGTACTTTCAGCTAAGTATCTACTAATAGCTAGGCATAAGTAACATATGTGCAAACACGGATGGAAACTTAAATGTTTTAAATGCAGAACAATGCATATTTCAAATCAAAACTTGACTCCACAACAAATACTCTCTTTGGTACCACACACATGCTGTTAGTAGTAAATTACTGCCTTAGTTGCAATACATTCTGCTGCTATACCCAGCCTTTTGCCAGGAAAATTTCTCTGCATATGTATGTGTATTATGTATGTAAATATACACAAATATAAAATTATAATTAAAAAACATCACCGTTTTGTCAGAGAAGTACATGGACTCAAGTATCTAAATGGGAGAATCAGGCTGGCAGCTACAAATTCTGTCTGTATTTCCTCAAAAGGAACTAAAGCTTTTTATATCCTGGTATATTATTGGCAACATCAAACTATGCAACCTTAAATCAGAGTTCAAAGACAAAGAGCAAACTGGCTAGTGACACAAGGCGCAGAGTGATTTCAACTGGCAGCATTTTCAGTTTGCAGTCGCTCAATCAGTTGCTCAGCCTATGAAAGAGAGAAAGCAATGCATTAGCTACACCATGGACCTTCAGTTTACTGAAAATTCCATTTTAAAAAGAACAAGTAACACTGACAGAGCATTTACTTTTCATATTTACAGAAAAAGCATACAACAGCAGCAGAATTCAATGAATGAGTTAAACAGCAGACCCTTTTTCACAGTTTCCATCAAACTCCCATTAGATGATCACAAGAGGAAGCAGAACCAATCAAAGTCAGAGGATGTGTGAACTAATAAGTTAACAGGTAAAGCAGTGGCTTTTAAAGACTTCAGAAGATAAAAGTGCTCAGAACAACCAAGCTGCAAGACCTGGAATTCTCTGGGAGACACTCCAGAACAGCTTGCTGAGGCCTCTCATCACCCAGCCAGCTGCACACCAGCCACATCTGCTGCTGAGGGATGGAGTGCATTCGTGTATGTGGTTCATGTCATAAGATGTACATCCCTTCTTTGGTTACATCACTAAGCTCACACGTAACTTTTCTCATCATGTGGCTATATATGCATCTAGTACATAACTGAGGCGGTCAAGTATTTTGTGTATGTAGCACCATCAATCCACAGAGCCCTCAGAAAGGCTCAGGGCAGAAGGAAGTCTTCCAAAATTGTTCTAGCAGGCCAAGCTGGGCACAGAGAGAATAACACGGGTACTTCTGAATCAAATCAGTTTACTGTCAGTCTTTTTTTGCCAGTCCCACTGAAACACTCTTATAATTTGAACTAGTGCTTAGGGTCTTCTTAAGATCTCCAAAGGGAACTACATTAAAAGGTAAAAAGCTTAAGTTTGGCATGTTTTAAATATACACAGTAAAAATGCAATGAGCTACTTAGGGCAGAATAATTTATAATTACAGTCATGACAAAAATAATTGTTCAAAGAATTTTGGACACAGTTAAAAAATTACCAATGCATCACATTTTCAGCTTCCAATTGAAAACCTACCAAAAAGCTCATCTGTGCTAGACTTACCGTGATAAACCAGTAGGAATTGATTCTGTACACAAGTCTGGATAAGAATCCTAGCTGACTCTCTGGGGCTAGGACATGAAGATGCAAGTGGGATATTGAGCAGAAGGGAGGCCAGTGAAAACCCATTCTTCAGAAAAGAAAAACAAGTATAAGTGGCAACGCTAATTCAGGAACAGGGTGAACACTGCAAGTTATTTAACATGATCAACTGAATTAACAACTCAATTTATCGCATTTTCTTTGTACACAAAGGCAGGAACAAAGAGATTACTGTTTCTTTCATTATGCTCTCAGGGAACTTTTTCAAAAGTCCACTAACCCATTCTTTCACATCTCTGTATTTAAGACATATTTTGTTAAAATGGAAGGTTTAAAAAAATAAGTACATATATGATACTTTTTTTTAAAACCTTCTTTTTTAGTTTTCAGCTTGAAAGCCAACTCTCACTAGATTAATGTAGTTTCTACCTGCTTTAATCATGAAGGCCTAGCTCCTTATACTCTACACTATTTAAATGATGTTACAACTTACTTTGGCTATGAAAGGCAACAGCTTAAAGTCAAAGAGTGCAACAGAGATCAAGTGAATGCAGGTATGACTGAAGCACAGTGCAGTGCCCTGCTTGAATAGGACAAAGTTTATCTGTTCTCTGAAATCCAGGATTTAGAGCATATTTTCAGCATGTAACTAAAGAGAAGCCTTTTAGATAAGTTGAAGTGCCCTCCCTATTCCAAGATGTAGTCAACTAATCTTAGAACTGGAATGGAAACTGTGCTGGAAATTAGTCAGAAAAAATAGTTTATATTCAATGCCAACACGTTCTACTTGAGAAGTCCTGTGATAAGTCAATGCAGACTTGAGTTTTTCAATAAATCATAATGCAGTTGTTGCCATCATCTCTAAAGCAGCATTCTGACAAGTAAAAATCATACTCAAGAAACACAGGAGGTTTCCATTACCTACCTTACATCATTTAAGTCGCTAAAATTATTTCTCTGGAGGACAGCTTTTCCAACTTCCATCATTCTCTGCACTATTATACACAAATAAATTTCATTTAATGTTTAAGTAATATTTAACATATCTTACATTATCAAGTAATTTAAAAAAGGTATTCTTCAGAATATTAACTTCAACAAACTGATTACACCGAGATCACAAACATGGGGTTTTCAAAATATAAACACTGTAACTACGCATAATCAAACAAAGATTCCCAAGGCAGTGTTGTGCAATGATTGACATGAAAATCACCCATGTTACCAATTTCCACACTAATGATGCTCTTCTAAGACCTTTGGCCAAAGCCATGTTGATACCGCACCCTTATAAAAAGCCTCAACATTAACTGGTCAGAATGATGATGTTTACACAAACTCCAGTTCTGTATCTCTACACAGCTAAAGGACTTTGACCTGCAGTCTTGTGCAGCATGGCACAAGTTAGCAAGTTTCAGAGACAGTAAGCAAACTTAAATTAAAACAAAACTGTTAGTCCTACTAATTACTAGGACAAAGTTTAATTATTCTGTCACTAAGTAAAGAAGCAACCCTAATAGAAAAACTCAAGGCAAAAGTCTAAGGAATTGTGTTGAAGCCAAACACATATTGAAGTTGTTTCTGGAGGAAACTACCCTATGTGTTGAAGAGAAATGCAAGTCATGCAAGATTTGCAATATGCAACTATAACTCTTTTCTTGCATCACCTTGTATTTCCCTAAGGTGGAATGTCTTAATGCCATGTGGCTATAATTTATTCTGTTACTCAACACACTTAGTTAGCCATTTCATGTGAAACAAATTCCAGGGCAGGAAAAAAAACAATCCAAATGCCCATCAACAATAAATCATGGCTTCAATATTTTAGAATATTTAGAATAATAAAATGCTCTTCTCTCCCTCCCTTTTCCCCTTATTTTAAAGCATACATTTTATAAAATTCTTCTATAAATTTTTGTATCATTTAAAATTGCATATGTATCTAAGAAAATGCAATGAAGCTGCATGTAAACACTTTCAAAATAAAGCTGCAGCTCCAATAAAGTGCAAAGGCATCTACACACCATGCAAACAAAAGAGATTTCGTGCACTAGTGCAATGTTTTTCTAGAACTGCACCGAAAAGAAGTGCTATTCTGGAACAGCACATGGAAGCTCCCTGGAAGGGCAAGTCCCTGCCTACACCCACTCACATCATCTATTTCCGTGTTTACGTTCACATCCAAACGCGCTCAAAGGTTTAGTTCACTTAACAACACGCTGTGCAAAACTGTCTTCCCTTAGGTTAAACACACACAACCTCACCTATAGGTATGTGTTCCTTCTTCAGCGTTTTGCAGTTCCCCATGTGCTCCACCGGCACCACCAGGTAGTGGTGGGGGGCACTGGGTCTGATATCTCTAAAGCAAACAAGGTCTTCATACTAAAAAAGGACACAAAGACACGACACTGATTAGGACGAGGATACTGGCAAAGAGTAGGCCACAAAGCCTACGTTCTCCAGTATCAATGCGGTGCTTGATACCGTATTTTAAGCAAAAATCGGAAGATTTCTGGCGCCAGCCTCCTCTACTGCTCGCAAGCACGACCTGTGTCCTCAGCTGCCCCGCAGGCAGGACCCCCCGTGCCCGCTGTGCGGCCT
>NW_009953496.1:3351199-3369492 GCF_000747805.2 Chaetura pelagica | reverse complement strand
GCTGAGGGTGCCCCGGCTGCCCCACCGCTCCCCAGGAGGTGGGTCAGTCTCTTCTCCCCAAACACAGGCAGCAGGACAAGAGGACGTGGCCTCAGGTTGTGCCAGGAGGGGTTTACACTGGGTAATAGGAACAAGCTCTTCGCCGAAAGGGTGAGGCGCTGAAACAGGGGAGGCGGCTCAGTCACCGCTCCTGGAGGGGTTTAGAAAACATGTAGATAGATGTCTTAAGGGTATGGGTCAGTGGTGGACTTGGCAGTGTGCTGGGTTAACAGCTGGACTCGATAGATTGGAAATCACCTTTGAGACTAAGTGATTCTATTATTAGATTTACCCCTGACATGGAGAGGCTCTTCTAGGAGGGTGAAACTCTGAATTCCCTCAGTGCTTTGAAACAGACCTTGAGCCACAGGCTGAATCCCAGCACTGAAGTATCAATCTAAGTAGATGAAGGTCTCCTCAACATCAGCTTCCACTAAAAAAAAAAGAAAGAAAAAGGCACAAACTGGGAATAAAATTAAGTGCATTCTGAGCTCGTTCAATTCACAGAATCATAGAATGGTTTGGGTTGGAAGGGACCTTCAAAAGTCTCTAGTCCAATCCCCCTGCAAGGACATCTTCAACTAGATCAGGCTGCTCAGAGCCCCATCCAACCCAATCTTGAATGTTTCCACGGATGGGGCATCTACCACCTCTCTGGGCAACCTGTTCCAGTGTCTCATTGATCACAGAATTCATGTTGCTTGTGCAGCCCAAATGGCACAAAGTACTTGTCCCACAGACAAGTGGTCATAAGGTTTAAAGAGATACCAAGTTGCAAAATTCAGAACAATGTTTTTCAAAAATGCGTTTGTTTCAGAGCGTGCAAGCTGTGCTTTACAAACAGGACACAGCTATTCCACCTGAAGAAGCTAATTTGTCAGCAAGTGATGAGCTGCAGAGCACAAGGCAATCAAGTTTCCAATGATCTTATCCTGCTCCTTCTCTCTGCTACAAACAAGCAGTGAAATTTACACATGGAGACTATTCTGAAATTAACGGGGTTTTACTTTGCCCCAAAGCCAGTTTTGTACAACACATCCAGTGCAAAGACTGCACTGAAACCAGCACAATATTGAACATCTGCACTTACCTGGGTACTTACAAGTCTTATTGTGTTGCAAGAACAAGCTTCTGCTCTTCCTCAGAAAAATTACTAGTGACCACAATTTTCCTCTTACTTGAACAAAATTCTTACCACCGTTTGACTCAAAGCAAGGTTCACAGAAAACCTGTTCCATTTCATGCTTTATCGTAGTTTCCTTTTTAATAATACCACCTCTGTATAGCACAGAACCTATAAAAGCCAAGAACCAACCACTTTTTAAGGCACTTTGTGCCTTTGTCTTGCTTGGACAGAAAGAATACAGGAAGTCTTTAGCAACAAAAAAAGGGTGCATACAAAAATGAGGTAGACTTAACTTTTGACTTCTGGGAACAGGTTAGGCAAAAATGATGAGGGAATACATGTCATTCTCTACAGCTGAGAGTAGAAACTGGAGCTACGAAGTTAACTGTTGAACTCTGCTGGTGTTTCTTAGCCCTTTGTCACAGTCCGTCTCAGAGTGAACTTAAACAGATCTACTTTAGGACATGCCATACCACACACAAAAGGAACAGTCCTCAGAACCTCCCATCTCCATAGCCATGTTTTTAAGATGTGATATGGCTGGAATTCTCTTTTTGAAACCATAACCTTTAACTTAAGCAGCATCCTTTCATTTTTAAAATGTACCAAAATATGCTAATAAGATAAAACAGCTGTAACAATTTTCTGAATGCATAAATTCCTTTATTGAAAATATGGTGATAGCACTGCATTACATATATTCAATATTCATAGTTTCAAGGGTCACAGAATTTTGATTGAACAACACTGGTTTGAATATAGACCATAGATATGCTCTGACAAGGATAATATAATGGCGTAAGTTGTAGGTAGCAATAGTGAAATGCATGTAAAATGTTCACCTTGGCTGGTTTGGGTTTGTTTCTTTTTTTTCAACTATTAAGTGGTCAGCTACCATATTAGACATTCCTGGTATCTTCAAAGCTTTATGCTGTTAGCAACTTCCAAAATCTTTTACAGGGTTACCAGTAAGAATTTTCCTTATGGCTGTAGTAGACCACACAGGAGGGAAGTGTGAAAAGTTCACGTGCAGCGTGTTACAGGCTTACTGTATATAGCATTGGTTTTTAGACTGTGACATTGCTGTGTAGGATCAAGATTTAGTAATGCTTGTGAAAGAAAACCATTTGGGTCTTTTTTTTTTTTTTTTTAATAATCTATTCAAAAAGGGCAGAGTGGTGACTAAGTTGAGTTGTATTACTCAGTTAATATTTAAAAATTAGACTGTACTGTTTTAATGCATGGAAACACACTATCATTTCTGAAAACTGCCTTTCTCAGGACAATGACACATTCAAGTCTAAGGACAGGACAGTGTCGTGATGCTGGTTGGGTCTGGATTGTGTAAACAAAACCACAGCTTAATGGGAAAGGAGAAATCTTTAGCAAACAGTGAAGATGGCCAGTCCTCTGCCACATTTACCACCACTTTCATTTTGTAACATGGAGTCTCTTATCTTCAGTACTGAAGGAGGGGAGTGGAGAGATATATTTGATTATTTCATGAAAAACAAAGAATAATATTTAGTTGTGTGACGAATCCCAAACCAACCTGTTGATTCAAGTCTTTTTCAGGAAGGAAACCATATGTATAATTACTAAGAAAACAAGTGTTACACCAACATGATTTGGCCTGTTAGGGAAATAACATTCTTTTCTAAATCTCAATTGTACTTTCTCCTTAACAAAGCAGTTATTCTTCAATTTGTAAAGAACCATAGCTACAGTGGGTGGCTTATTTTGAATCATTTGGTGGTGATACAGAAAAACAATCGTCTCCTAGAGATGTCCTTTGTAAACATTCAAATAATACTAGGGCAGATGCTCAGAGCATGCTGTCCCAATTCTCTTGGCTGCAACAGAGCTGATACAGTCTACACCAGGTGGCAGTTTGCCCACTGTCTCCATACACTGCCCAAATAATTACCTATTAACGAGAATGTGGCAGCTGAGTTAGTAAGAACCACTATCCACCTTCTCCCTCATCTCAGGGAAAAAAAAAAATAAAATAGAATTATGCACTCAAGTGTTTCTGCCAGAATACAAACTCTCTAATTTGGGTAAAATAAAACCCAAATCCCATTTACAAAATAAAAATATAAAAATTAACTTCAGAAATCAAATAAATTGATTCAGAATAAATGCCACTGTGCAAGAAACCTACCTGAATAGTAATTATTTATCATATTGAGATTTGAAACATTAAAAGAAAAAACTCATAGCTAACACATTTACAAAAAAAAAAAAATTTCTGCTATACAATAACAATAAATAAAAAGATTTTAAAAACATGTTCCCTTAAGTGTTGTGTACACCTATTTCTGATTCTTTTCCATGGCAAACAGTATGCTGTAGATTTTGGTAAAGTAACTTTTTATTTTTGGTTAGCATTTGTACATTGAACATAAATACACATGGAATGTACTAGTTACTGTTTTCCCACAGGATCTTTTTCACAGTTACAGAAAAAGTTTTCAACTTATACACCATGAATGTTTTCATAAGCATCATATCTTTAATGGAGAAGTCTTGGAGGAGGAAGTAAAAAAACACTTCAGACTGATCTCTTACTGCTTCTCAAAACCAGCTCTGCCTTCTCTTGGGTTGGTTAGTTGGGTTTTTTGCACAGTCATGCTCTGGTACAAACTTGAGGAAAAAGCGTGTAACGTTCTGAGGCAGCCTGCACCTTCTGGTTAGCTTTTAAAGTGCCCAATGGATCCAGTCCTTAAGGCAGTCAGTATTTCATTCAAATGTCCATACTTCTACATCTTGTATTATGAAATCTTCTTTCTTAGATAAGATGTCATTATTGAAGGTGCTGCAGGAGTTGCTTCGCCCATGATACAAATCTGCATCTAACCACAAGCCAAACCGGCCACTAAAAAAGAAATATACAACGATTTTCACATCACATATAAAAGTAACAATACTGGAATCTGCAGAAACAACCAGAGGAGTGGTACAGGGGAATCTAGGTAATTCTGAGGAGCTCTTAGACATCATGTGAAGAGCTCAGTCGTGGCAAAGCGCTTGCAAGGAGCTCGCAGGGCAGTCCTCCCGCTTCTGTTTATGCCAGGGAGCAGGGCAGAGCACAGGACTGAGTGTGCACCCCTGGCCCCCCTGCCATTTGGCTGTTCACACCACTGGCTGTGACTTGACACCAGGGCGCAGACATCAGGGTCCCTTCCTTGGCTGTCTGGATGCGGACACAGCTCTTTCTGGTTGAGGAGTGTTTATACATTCCCAATGCAAACCATGCTCAAATGTCCCATGGTGCAGCCTGCAGTCAGCTTCAGTTAGTTGCCTTAGCCCTTGGTTTCACACCCACTGACCTGTGAAATCTAGGACCTGATTAAGGACTGGCTGTATCCTTGCTCTGTGTAGCAACAGAATAATGACAATTTAGTAGGGACCATGTGAGAAACCTTAGAAGCTGATGGCAAAACTTCCACTAGGTATTATCTTCTAGTGGCAAACCTCTTCAGCAATGAGACGTGTATCTACCTAAAACACCTAAAAAATCAGATTGCTGAGGTATCTGCCCTAAGCAGTTTACTAAAAGTTCAGCCATTTTACCGATTAGTTTTCTTGCAACTACCTTTGTCCCCATTCTCATGAATAAACAAATAGCTACATTATATTAAAACAAACATTCACTCACCCTCCGCCTCCAAGCTCCAGAGAGCTGGTGTCTCCATTGATGAAGTAGGTGTTCTCTCCACTCCATTTGAATACCTGTGGAGGGGGAAAAAAAAATATAATTAAAAAAAATATTTGGACTGCAAGGATTCTTACACTCTAAAACTACTGGGGACCTACTCTTAGGAGGTATTTTTGGCGTGGCCATATTTTATTAATTTTTTTTCTCGAAGTGGGAGGAGGAAGAGGTAGTAGGTAGAAAGTAAAGGAACAACACATATTTAAAACTATTAACAAGGCACACTAATCCTTTTCAAAATTCTGCTTGCATGTCTAAATCAACAGGCAGTCTGCTAAAAAGGAACAATGTTCTTAATACTGAAAAACGCATAAGACATGAAACATTAAGGGATGCTTCAGTAGCACTTCTCTTGTTTTTTTTACTTGAGAAAGCGAACACTAACTTACCTTGAAATTTGGACTAAATGTGTAGAGGAATGTTTCGCCAGTGCCATAGTAATGGTCACTAAACCTGAAGGGATGTGTAGCATATGCTCCAAATATCTGTCAGAACAAAATGATCAAACTACTTTTGAGGACAGTGCAAAATTCAAGAGAAAAAAACCTCAAACATTTCAAAATACTTTCTAGAGAACAACTGAGCTGGTGTTTCATGTTAGAAGAAAACCAACTACTAAAGTACATCAGACAAGCAAGTACTCTTGCAAATCTTCTGTGTCCTGCAAGGTAAAAGCTAGATGACAACAATGGCAACATGAATGCTGACTCCAGGAGCTACTGAAGTACTGGACCTCGACAGAGGCATTATTTGTGACATCTCATTAACTGAGATCCCTAAGGAAGATACTTCCATGTGCACTGTTACAAGGAGCACTCATTGCAATTCTGAAGCTGGGGGAGGATATATTTCTATTAGTGCTGATGTACTACACTGCCTGGAAGTTTGGTTCCTGCAGCAGAAAATACAAAACACCAGTGTCTTATTTTGGTGTGATGTCACTTCACAGTGTAACTAGCACTTCATAATGATCACTTTATAAAAAGTTGTTCTTTCAGCCCAACCCCCCCAGGACAAGCACTCCTTACCTGGTTGTCCATATCCTTGATGACAAGGAGAACTGGACTGTCAAGAGATGCTGATTTACGGTACAGGGTCTTCAGGCTAGTCCCGTGCTCCAGGGTACTGTACGCAAGCCGCCACGGATATCCCTGCACTCGTGCGGGCAAGCAGCGGGCAAGCTGGGCAATCAACAGGGGAAATGGTTACATATTCAGCAGGTTGGGTCACAAGTGGTGTCCCAGATGACTTTCTTTCTGCATGGGGCTTCTGAGCCAAAAAATTACTGTCAAAGGAGTGGCTGATGCCAGCAGCTTAACATGTGCCACATGCATGTGGCCTTGTACTCCGAGCCCAGCTGCTTGCAGTCACACTTCCTGTGAAAGAGATTTCAAAACTGGCGCTGCCTCTCTGTGCACTGAAAGAGTTGCCAGTCCTCAAAATCACAACTCTTAACTTCAGAGTTGCAAGACACAAAAATAAGCTCCCAGGTGAGCCAACACTGCGGCAAACAGGACCTTGCTCAAGGACATTCCAACATACCAAATACTTTCCAAACTCTTAAAAAGCATTGCTATTGCCTCCAGAAGGCAGAATGTCCCACAGTCTGCAGAGACAGCACCACAGCTAACAAGTAAGTTGAGGTTTTTCTAGCTATACCTGTTCTATGTGCATATTCTCCAGGAGAGCACTGTGATGCTTTAGGACAGGCAAAGTATCATCTTCTTCTTCTTCATAGTAACTGCAAAAGCTCTTCCGTCGTTTTGCTTCTTCTACAGTAATGATCTAAGGCAAGAAAATAAGTGTCCAACTTAAAGCATAACTCTCATGCTGTCAATCCTCTGTTGAAGCAAATCAATTTAAAACAACATACTCCTCAACTGTTACACTGTGTGGAGCAAACTCACCATATGGTTGTATCAAGCACAGCCAGCCTTAACCAAATGGGGAAAATCTTAACTGGTAAGCTATCTTTGAGACAGTATGGCCAGAATTTTTTCATGACCTGGTGGCCTCCCACAGCTATAGAGTCCTTTGGGATTAATAAACATTGAAATAGCAAGGTGACATTGTGTGGTCAGTCTCCGACTTACTTGGTTCCAAGTCAGAAGGCTAAACTGTACCTACTTTTTCTGAGGCACACTATGCACAGCTGAACTAGATGTCTTGTGGGAGTCTAAATGAGTAGGACACAAAACTTCTTTGTTTTCTGTAGTGCAGCTAGTTGAGTATATTAATTATCTTCTCAGGTGCTAATGCACAAGAATGTAAAAAAGTTTAAAATTCCATTTCTCCTTTTTATTAAAACAGCAGCTTTCCCCCAGTTTTCTTTACTCACTCAGACATGGTTTTGTGTATACAAACTGAAAAAGAGTGAATATAGCAAAGTAGTAAAAATGTAAATCAACTTGAACATGTATTTCAAAGTTCTGGCTTGTACAAAAGATACTGAGTAAGATTTCGGGCATCCAGTTTATGTAAGTTCTTTGAAATACTCATTCTGAGAGTCAAGGTCTTTACAAAATACATTCTTAGTTGAAAATGATCAAATAGCTCTTGGACTTTGGAAACTTCTATTTATTAGTGCTTTGCAGTATTTTAAAAGGTGAGAGCATATATCTTTTTCTATCGTCAGCTTTGAGTTTAAATACTGTCACCATTTGACTCAGGTCTGACAACAATGCTCTTATAAAACAAAACACAGACTTCTCTCCAGCAACTACAGGTGAGCCACACTACCTTTTCCCATAAAGCTGGAAACAAAATGAGAATATTTTGTTGTCCATATGCTTAATGCTCATCTACAAAGGGATACAGCAGCCTACGAGGTTCTGAAAGAGGGGACAAACTTGGAATACCATGCAGCACAGGCAGCAAGCAGAAGCCCAAAAGTGGTGCAGGGTAGGACCTCCCGGGCTAGCAGCACCCACAGTGCCTAGAGGTCCTCATAGAGAGAAGGACACTGGTCCCAGCTCCCAGTGAGCTGCTTCTGGGGTGCTTGGCCTTCTGGCTGGCAGAGAGCATCATCTAGCACAGCTGGAAAGCTGCTAACCCCTCAGCACAGCTTGAGGCGCTTAGTGAGCAACAGGAGCCTTGGCTTTGGCAGCAGAGATTTAACTAGGGCTCAGTGCCACCATGGCAAACAGCAAGCAACAGCAAGAGCTCAAGAGTCTGGACTGATGAGAAAGAAAAAGGGGAAGCAAGGAGGCCTAACTACACAACCATAAGGAAACCTTCAACCGCCTTTCTTCCACGAACATATCACAGGGGTCTTATCTTGGAACAGGAACCTGTAGATATGGCTGCAGGGCACACCACAGCATTGCCCCACACCTTCCTGCAAATATGACTCCAAAAACACTTTTACATTTCACATGGAAAAACTTTTGCATAACTTTTCTGTACCTCCATGATCACTGCTTGAACTTGAAGAAGCTGAACAGCCAAGACAACTGCCAGGAAGTGCCTGGACTTCACACTCCTGGCCCACAGTCAAGAAAGAAATCCACTGGACTAATTCCAGGTGCAGATTTAACCAGAGCACAGAGAAGGAGCTTTTCATGAAGTCTAGGTCAGGTGAGAAGTTCACCATGGGTAGGACAATGTCGTAATACCATCAGTCACACCTAGCACCCCCAGTAGGATGTGAGCAACACATCCACTGCACACACATCCCGCCCACATTAATCGGCAGATGCCTAGAGCTGAGCCCAGGGCAGCTGCCCCAAGCAGGGCACCTGGGCACTGGTGCTTCAACACACACAGCAGGGTTTGGAGAAGATGGGAAGGACCACCACAAAGCAAAATCTGGTCTGCAGAATCAGCACCTTGTTACATGCACCTGGGCAATACAGGTATTGCTGCTGGTGGTACCGGAAGAGCTGTACAGCTGCATCCTGCCCCTCAGGCCCAAGCTCAGTGGGATTTAGTCCTGGGTCTTCTGAGACTGGAGGGAATTCTGTGCTGGAAAATTTTTCATATGGCCAATTTCAGTTTGCACTGTAAAATTAAGATCAATTTAAAAAAAAACCCAAACAACAAACTGTCAAAGGGAAATGGTCTGGTTTTATCCTTGTTCTTTTTTTCACCTCCTGAATATTTTCCCTCCCTCCTCATCTCCCAGGCCATTATTTTTCTTTATTTGTTTTTAAATTAACACCACCTTCACCTTATATCAAAAAGTACCAAATTCCTCTTTCAAACACTGTTTTCTAAGAATTGTCTCCCTCCAGGAGACAGGGGCTGGGGTGGGGGTGGTCATGGGAAGTATCACAGTAAATCAACCAACAACAGGTATCTGTAGCAAAATGCAACCAAACTCAAATGTAGGCAACCATGGAAAAGCTATTAATACGGCTGTAAATAGCAGATCAACTCCAAAACTAGCCAAGTCCCCCTCTTCACTACATAGATAACTATTCAGTCTATAACTAAAGTTCAAAGTCAACAATTGCAAAATAAATAAATAAATATATAAAATCAGGTATTTACAGACCACACAAAAGTAGAAACAAATGAAAATAATCAATTACCCCAGAAACTGGATCTATAAAATATTGTAAAGATTATACAGGACTCAAAAAGCAATCTATCTGGGATGGAAATACCCTGTTAAAACTGATCTGGGTATGGAGCACATTTTTTACTCAGACTGAAGTGCTGTATCAGATCCATGCTGTTCAAACAGGGACAGTTCAACATACCTCCACAAAAGGTTCCTCCTGGTCAGGTCTGGCACAGTAAATAATTCGAATATTCAAAGGCATTTGTTTCCCTTTCATCATCTACCAGTTTATTCTGCAGTACCCACTACACTTCTCTGCTTTAGTGGCAAGAGCTCTTGCCCACGAGGATGACAGATGGCTACTGCTCGTGGCACGCTGTGATAAAACTGCTTATATGCTTCTCTAAAACCACACTTTCTGTTTCCCCACAAGGGAGAGTGAGACTTCTACAGTAAACATGCCTGCCCAAATTAGGAATTTCCACAGAAACTTCCTGGAAGATCTACTTTCACTTTGTTAAGCTTGAATATATTAAAAAGACAGACCTTTAAGAAGCTGTTGCCAGCTAATTCTTCTCTCAGTACATATTTAAATAAAACAATGACAGAAAACTTCCCAGTGTGGCCAGATCTCTCTCAGTTCTGTTCTTGGATCACTGGCCCTCCTCCTTTAGTTTGGTTTTATGAAAATGGCATGCAAATAACAAACGAACAGTGAAATCTAGTGCAATATATGAATGCACTCAGCTCTAAGCAAAACAAGGAATTAAGATTCTTTTTTTTTTCCATCTTCCAGTTTACAGAACAACATTAAAAAACTACAAAACTGTAAAAATAAAAGCTTTTTGGACTTAGAGGTGATGTAGCTACACTTCAAATGACAAGTTGCAATCCTGAGTTCTGCTTTTGAACAGGACAACATCCTTTGAAGACAGAAATGCTGAAAAAAATAATTATATTAAAAAAGAAAAGGCCCATAGATTTTTTTTAGAGAGTAGAAGACAAAGAATCAGATCACTTTTGAGATCACCATCAAGACATTTCCCACTTAGGGATTTATTTGTTTTTAAATTTAACCCATATCCTTAGCACAGCAAGTGCTTCAGCATTTAGAAATAAATTAATTAATTAAATTTAAATGTCTGTGAGTTAATTTCCCTTAGAAACCAGGCTTTTATGCACAAGAGGCAAACAGATGACAAACACAGGCATGCCAAGTAGTTAAGACAGATTGCAAAAGTCCCCATAGGAGAAAGCCAAAGTCCCAGTCTGAAGCCTATTCATCTTTCAACTAATATTCAAAACAGTATTGCTGCTTGCACCTGAGAAGCAAGTGTATGGCACAACATCACATACACAAGTGTCTGTTGGTATTTATGTGTACATCTAAATTTTGGAGCTTTTATTTATAGCATATAAACACAACACCAATTTAGCAAGACCGACAACATACACTTTTATTGTTTTGCAAAAGGTTGACATCCCATAACCAAAATATTTACACAACTTCTGCTGGTTGCACACCACAGAGCTCTGAGTTGTTTGACTCCTCTTTCTAGGGCAAGATTAAAGGAAGACTGAAGGAAT
Source organism: Chaetura pelagica (assembly GCF_000747805.2). Lineage (NCBI taxonomy): Eukaryota > Metazoa > Chordata > Aves > Apodiformes > Apodidae > Chaetura > Chaetura pelagica. Next base: position 3,358,518 of record NW_009953496.1, on the reverse strand, counting down.
ATGAGTATATTTGTGAGGAAGATACAAGTCTTGAGGAGACCTCTACATGAAGCAGCAAGCGTCATAAAGAAACACCATAAAATCATAAAAAGAGCAAGTGCTGAGATTCTTAATAGAGATGGACACTTGATATGCACATGGTTTATACAACAGCAGAAAGCACTCACCTCCCAGCTTTTAGTAGTGGGCTCACTGAAAAAGTTGTCTATCATGTCAAGTTCCTCCTTTTCTACCACAACAAAGCCTTGCTCTTTGGCATCTTTCCCATATATTTCTGGTGACCACTGAACAAAAAACGTGTACAAGTGATCCACCCTGTAAACAGAAGAGGAGTAGACAACTGTTGTGCAGTGGTCCATAAACACAGCACTGTCATGCAGTCCTGAGGTTTTGCCCAATGACAAAGAACCATACAAACAGGATACTCATGTACTTCCATCCACCCTTGCATACCACACAAGGCAACAGCTCTATGCTCCATAAATGAAGTAAGCGCTCAATCACTGTCTTTTAAGAGATGTTCTGTGACAACATCTGTAACAAACAGTGAAGCACTTTCTAAAGAAGGAATTTATGCAGTGTGTTAAAATTAAAGTGACCACATGGAATTTCAAAGATGAATATGATAGTGGATATACTGCACAAGAAGTTGAACTGCTAGCAAAACAAAAATGAAACCATAACTAAAGAGGGCAGATGGAAAGGTAATAAGTACTTATGACACTGGATCTTTCTCTAGTCACTAGGAAGTTTTGTCAGGCAACTCCTTGATCAATACAAACCAGGAAAAATCTTAGAGAAATTTAGACATTTTCCCCCTATTATTTCAAGATACTTGCGTATTTATTTATATATGAATATATGCGTGTGTGTGTGTATTTATATATTTATATATATATATATATATGCGTGCACAAATTATCTTAAAACACTATTTCAACATTGTTGGATACCCTTCAGGGTCACTAGTTTAACTGCAGAGATTTTCTCCAGTTGTGTCTACGTTTTTTGTCTTACATTCCTAGAGGGCTAGAGTCTAATGTCAGTTCTAAGTACACAAATTGACCACCCTGAAATTGTTGCCTGCTCCTGACAGCTACACTAATTCACAGGCAAAGTGAGATACTTGGAGGAGCTTCTCTCATGCTGGCCTCAAGAAATTTAAATCAAATTTCCACCACCCTCAGAAAGAATAAAGGACTGACTTTGTTTCATCATGGAAATGTCCTCTAACTGTGCAAAAGGAAAAAATCAGCGTTGCCATCAGTTATTTCTCTTCTCCTTTGCCCATTCACAAACACTTCTGTGGTGCACAGCTGGCAGATGCCCTCGCAGAGTTTAAATTTTTGTTATTAAATAAGAACTTTACCTTTGAAGTATTTTTAATACATACAACTAAATACATTTTTGAGGAGAATTGTCCTAAATTTGTAGACACCCAACACTAGTTCCTAAGGTATCAGCAGCCCCCCTTGATCCGGAACAAGTAAGGAAGCTAATGTTGATATCCAAGTAAAATTTTTAGCTGCTACTTGTTCCTCTGCAACAACACACACACGCATGAGATCAGCATAGTACTGTGCAAAAAGTCTTTGGGATAGTTCTTGCCAATAATTGCCTGGAAAAGGCTAAAAGAGGGTTGCACTCCCATTGTCAAGGGTTCCCCTTTCTTTGTAAGCAATCACATTGCTTCTCACAAGTTTGTGTATATCTAAAAAGAGGGAACTGTGGAAAGCACTTCTAAAAGCAAAATAATCTCTTTTTCAAGGCCTTTTCTTCTAATTGCAGAAGTTTTCCAACATCAATAGGTGCCACTCAGCATGCCCTAATCCTCTTCACTTGCTTCCAGAGGCTGCAGAAAGAGCAGTATGATCATCTCTTTGTCAGCAAATGTGAGTTTTAACTGAAAGAGACATTTAACTTCAGCACTATGTATTTTATGTGCAGTTCTCCTAGTCTGGAAAGCTATTTAATTCCTACAAATCCCTATGAAAAAAATAATGATCAGAGCGCTGGAACACCTCTCTTATAAAGACAGGCTAAGAGAGCTGGAGTTGTTCAGCCTGGAGAAGGCTCTGGTGAGACCTCATAGCAGCCTTCCAGTACCTGAAGGGGCTACAGGAAAGCTGGGGAGGGACTTTTTACAAGCGCATGTGGTGAGAGGACAAGGGCTAATGGATTAAAACTGGAAGAGTGGTGATTTAGGTTAGACATCAGGAAGAAATCCTTAGTGCGAGGGTGGTGAGACACTGGAATAGGCTGCCCAGGGAAGCTGTGGAAGTCTCATCCCTGGTCAATGGCAGGCCAGATGGACTCTGAGCAATCTGATCTAGGGAGAGGTGTCCCTGCCCATGCAGGGGGGTTGGAACTAGATGGTCTTTCAGGTCCCTTCCAACCCAAACTATTCTATGATTCTGTGAGCAATAAAACTACTGGCTGCTGTCTGGCTAAGATCAGGCTGAAAGCATGTACATGCAGGTGGGAGGAGGGCAGCGTACTCTCACTTCGGAATCACAGAACACATTTAGGTTGTAAGGCACCTCTGGAGATCATCTGGGCCAAATTTTCTTTACAGTAGAGCTAACTTCCAAGTTAAAGGAGGTTGCAGTCTTCTCCATTTGTAGTTGTGAAAATCTCCAACAGAGATTCCACAATCTCTCCATGCAAGCTGTGGCACGCATAACCAGTCTCATGTTGTTCTTCCCTTCCGTTTAATCACAATTTCCTCCAGTGGGTGCAGCACTGATCTGAGAAAGGTCTGGCACCATTGTACATTTTTCTTTTTTTCTCTCCCACCTTTTCTTAAAACCCTGTGTCCAAAAGGAAGAGGGGAATAACCACAATCCAGGCTGTTGGCTATGCTCTTCCTTAAGTAAGCCAGCAAGAAGTGAAGCCTTCATTACAGCCAAGACACACCACTGACTTTCAATGCCCCCAGCTTCTTTTCTGCAGAGCTGCTCCCCAGGCAACCCACCCCTAGACTGTACAACTGCAGCGGCTGCCCCACCCCAAGTGTGCAAGTCTGCATGTGCCTCTTTCAAACTTCCTGACATTTCTGTCAGCTTATTCCTCCCTGTTGAGGTCCCTCTGAACAGCAGTTCTGCTCTCCAATGTATGAACACTCCCCAGATTTGGCATAATTCCCCAAAATGGCAAAGGTGTATTCTGTCCCCATGGCCATGTCACTGATGAAGGCATTAAACAGTATCATTCCCCAAGGAATACCACTGCCACTTGCGTGCCACTCAGACAAGCCACCAACTCTTTGAGCCCCATGATCCTGTCAGTTTTTCACCCATCTGGTAGTCTACCTTTCCAGGTCACATCTCTCCAATCTGGCTATAAGGATATTATGGGAGATTGGCGTTGAAAGCCTTATTAAGGTCATAGTAAAAGAACCACCACTCGCTCTTCCCGTGTTCAAAGAGCTAGCCACCTTAAACAGAAAAGTTACCTGGCTGGTAGAAAAACAATTTGCCCTTGGTAAATCTATGATAGCTGTTCCTGATCCCTTCTTGCCCTCCATGTGCTTCGAAACAGCATCCATAAGGACAGGGTTCACCATCTTCTCGGGGACTGAGGGGAAGCCGACTGCCCTGTGCTCTCACACAGGGAGCGAATCACTCCTCGACTTTTCCAGAGAAGGTTGCAGTGTTTGTTTTTGTAACTATTAAGGACCTCTCTCAATGATAATCATCTTTCAAAAGATGACAGAAAACAGCCTTGCAATAAGATCAACCAACTTGCTCAGTACACTCAGAGTATTTCCTGTCAGGCCCCACAGACCTGTATATGCTCAGTTTATTTACATAGTCCATAACTAAGTTTTTCTCTACCATGGACAGATGCTAAATAAATCCAGACACTCCAGATTTAAGAAGCAGCAGCATAAAATGAGAAACAGGTGACTGCAGAAGTGATATCATTTTGAAAGAGGATGCAGAGCATCCCTCCTCTGTTAATAAAATTACAGCATTATGCTATAGTGCTTTTGCCAAGCTACCAAACTGAAAAAAAAAGACAATTTTTAAATTGAAAAAAAACACTGGTTGAAGAACACTCTTACAGCCAACTTGACAGCTGGGAGGGAATTTACCCTAGAACTGAATAGCTGTTTTGGTGATCACGTTTATGTGTGTGTCATACACTAACAGAGAAACATCAATAAAACATACAGCTTAGAAAGGAACAACTTCAGAAACCTTTAAGTTAATCACTCCAGAAATAAATTATTTAAAAGGAAAAGATAATAGAAAACTTTTTTTTCCCCCCTAAAAACCTCACAACCTAGGAGACAAATAAAAAATGAAAGAGGGAACTCTGATTAAAGAGGGAATCCACTCAGCTGTAGCTAGATTAAAAGCAAAGTGAATATGCTTACAAATATGTTCAAGTAACACACACACAAAGGGCACAAAACAAATGTAAAAATAAAAGTTTATAGTGAAGGATATTAATTCGGTAGAAAACTAATTTTGGAGTGTACAAAAGATTACAAAGATCATGACAGCAAAGTGATTCAATTGGTGTAACACAAAAGCTTTGTGGAGTATGCTCGCCACTCTATTGTTTAGTACACTGGGCACAGTCAGCTCTGTGTGTGAATATATCTGAACACAGAAGAACAGTGAGCAGAGGTTGTGCTTGCAGGATGGTACTTTACCCTCGGCAGAAGGACCCTAAAGACCTCAGATAACAGGCAAAAAGAGTTATTTAGATCACAGGAGTGAAACCCTGTAATAGTCTATATTAAGAGGGACTGAATCCTGGTAATACAGATACAAGCACAATCAGGCTTCCATGACTGGAAGCAAATGGAATTAATTAATTATGTTACCTATTCTATTAATGGGATAACAGAAGAATGAATCTTTAGCATCCGGACCATCTTAATCATCACTCCTTTCTGCAAAGTCCTGTGTAAGTGCACAGAAGTATCACATAGGAACTGACTCCAGCAAGTTGTGCTGCAAATTTTTCCAGATCTCAGCTTTGACCACATTACCTACAGGGTGGTACACACTAGATAGTAACAGGAGTCACAACAAAGCAACATCTCCCTCTACAGAAGGAAACGGCACAGAAACAGTAACAAAAAGTCACCCAGCTCCCCCAAACCAACCAACCAACAAATATCAATGGGAAGCTAAGACTGAAAAAGAAAAGCAAGGCTCAATCAAATCCTGTTGATTTTCCTCCTGGAAAATCCGTTTGCTCTCTAAAAAGAAACTTCCCAGAAAGTGGATGCTTCCTCAGCAGCATGATCTCAGTGCAATGTCTTTTACATCAACATCAATGCAAGTTATACATTCATAAACCAAACCTGTCTGCCCATTTTATATTATAGATATATAGATCAGTGAGATTTAATTTTTGACTGATAATTAGTGCTGAAACAAGAAAAGTATTTGTTAGGACACATTTTTATAAACAAAGAAATTCTGCTTTACTATCTCTGCCTCAGGCAAGACATTTTCCCCAGCAAGACGTTGAGGAAATCTGTGACGTAAGTACTGACCTACTGCTACTTAGAATCCACTAGGGTGGAAAATTTACATACCATTTAAACATAAATCCACGTGTTAAGAGCATGCACAGACTTACCCTCTGATACTGTAAGCTACACCCATTGCAAAATTTCTCAGCAAAAGAATCAATCTCTCTATTACATGGGTGCCTCTCTGCTCAGCTGAACCTGACATGCAGCTGCTCTAGACTAAGAAACCTGTATATAAAGCAACTCGAGATGTCCATCTCCCCTGTTACGTGTCAAGGTGAGCACCACTGTGATCAAGTAAGCAGTGCAAAGCAGCCCTAGAGTCACTGATTAACTCAGCTGTGCCGTGCGGGGCACGCACACCAAGACACACTGCTCAGCACCCAGGAAGCCATGCAGGAAGGAGAAAACCTACAACAGCTACAAAAAGCCAGCAAGACATAAGATTTACTGACAGCCTTTATAAAGAATATCAGTCTAATAGTCTTTTCTCTGTATTGATGTTTCCAGAGGCTTCTACTAAAAAAAATAATCAAAAAACAAAATAAAACTAAAAAAAGGGAAAATAACAAAATAATTCTCAAAGGTAAGTACATGTCTCCTCCAGTGCAGCTTTCCTGCAGCCTGCCTGGATGAAGGATAAGAAGGATAAGCAGCTCTGCTGGGAGCAGCAGGCTATGGGACCCAGGCTGAAAATGGAGCCATTTTCACAACAACAGAAGCTGTTTTAACAGCAAATGCTAGGACACCATGGAAAAATGTCATTAAATGCAAATCAGAGTAAGATTTAACTGACACAGTGATGATAGCCATGCACAGCAATTTCTTAACAATCTCAATCCAGGTTTGGTTTGTTGTTTGTTTTTTTTCTAAATTACTATGAAACATTAAGATGCTGCTCAAGCTCCTGTGACTGCACTGGATGACGTGTTTTATGCTTCTTTATGGCCAATGAGATTATTTTCATACATTAATACAAATTACATTAAAAAATTTTTTTAACTCAGTAAATTATTTTGATACATTGTATCAAAAATACATCGCAAACTATCCCATATGACCTAGTGTCCACAGCACTCAAGATGAAAAACTGGTAACTATGTACTATGCAATAACTGGTGCAACAATATCACCACCAGGTATAAAGTGATGCTTTTTTTTTTTTTTTTTTTTTTGAAAGACATTTTAGACTTTGGAAAAAATACTGACTTGTCAGGCAAAGACATCTTGCATTAATATAAAGGATGGGGTCTCACATGTGATTTTTGCTCCAAATTCTACATGATCTGTTATGCACCTCTGTGATGTTAAAACAGACATGTATGAATTGCACCAAAATGACCCAATCTTATGCTATATTCACCACTAATTTTGATCAAGATCAAAACAACAGGTCTGATAGCAAAGATCTCACCTGTTAGCTAGCACAGCCAAGTGCTGCTGCAACAGCTCACTGCAGAAACAACTTTTTCCTCATTCTAAAAACTTAAGAATAAGCCAGTTGTCAACATTTCAGTTTATATATGGATTAGGTCCCCTCATTAAACTTTCTGCTCATAAAATAAGAAGTAAAGAAGCTGTTTTCCAAGTTTGTGGTACAAAGCTTAATACATTTACCTGTTGCACAGAGCAATGATCAGAGATGACCTCAATTCAGCTCACCAGCTTTATTCAACCTTAGATACACTATCCCCAGAGCAGTAACTGACCTTGTGTTAAGTTATAGCATCACTCCAACCCTTGAAGTATTTACTCACACTTCAACCCAGAATTTTCTGAATCTGCCCTTTGGCAATCCCTGAGGAGCCAAGGACTGGGTTCA
>NW_009953496.1:3348690-3351184 GCF_000747805.2 Chaetura pelagica | reverse complement strand
CAAAAGCTATCTTCAGCTACACTCCCAATGGCCACATTCCAGCTGGATTAAACCTCTCCCCTGCCTCTCCTGGTTCAGGAACTTTCATGCTACTCGTCTGCTCAAAACATTCCTTTCTAAAATACAGTAAGTAAACACTGAAGTCAACACACGCTACAAATCCGAAAATAAAAGATTGTGGGAAAAAAAAATAAAAAAGAAAAAAATAAATTACTACATCTTAAAAAGAGACCTCTGAGATTGATCACTAGTTGAAATTCTTCCTTCCCGAAGTGTGATCAACTGTTTTAGTTGCTCAACACAGAAAAGTTGCTCTAGCTGCTTTCTAGGAAGAGAAGGACTAGGCATGTTGTTATTCCTCCCAGCTATAGTATTGTTTATGCATACATATGCACCTACAGGCACATAAAAGACTAAAATGGATTTTATCATGAAGGGACCTTTTTTATGGGCCTAAAGGCAGTAATAGCCACACTCATTAGAAGTGTCTGCCTTTTCCACACCATACCCTTTGCTTATGTGAAATACCTGGTTTTTAGCACTGGCATCTGAGTGGATTCTTTGTTTCTTTTGCTGCTGTTCCCCTTTTCTCACTTCCCTCACTTCCTAGACTAAAGCCAAAACCCAAATCATCCTCCAGTGCTTTTATCACATTAGTTGCATGTAAACCCCTCTTTTTATCTTTCAAGTGGCACCTGGCCCCTTCTTCTTTCCCTCTGGGAGCCATCTTAGACAAGCAACTGCTTTACCTCTGCATGCAATTGGCATGTAATGAAAGGAGGGCATCTCTCTCCTCATCTCAGCATCCTGTGCTGCACTTCATACCTTGGACCACTTAGGGAAAGTCGTGTTCAGCTCTAGAAAGTACTACACATTTGAAAAACCCAGGACACACAAGTTTTCATGCTATGCAATGCAGCTTACCTTTCCCGAGGAACAGCAAACCAGTATTCTGGTTGCTTTATCTTTTTACTGTACTGTTGAGACATGGTGGTGCTCTGAGATGCAAAGGACTTTCTCATGGGCTTGCCTACTTTAATGCACAGAAACATTGGAGGAGTCTTGCTCTTCTCCTCTTTTGAAGGAAGCATATCTGAATGAGAGACAAAATAAATGGGCTGCTTATAGGAAAGTAGAAATATAGCACCTCATAAAACATTGTCACAAAGCTTAATCATCTTGTGCAAAAGAATATTCAGTACACAGAATTAAACCTGACCAATAAACCAATAGCAAAACTGGTTTAATAAATCCTTGTTCATCCTGAACTGTGGCCTTTTAACTCTCATTTCATCACAGTCTGTACCCTTCAACTCCACAGCTATGTACAAAATAGCCCTGTAAAATGAAGCAGTAGGATGACTGGGTTTGATGCAAACTGCAACATAAAAAAAGAAAGCAAAGGCAACAGTGTTTGACTGGGCCCAGGAAACCCATCCAGTTGAAGGGTAACCCTGCATGCACACAAAGCCCCATCAGTTCCTCAACTCTGATGGTCAGACAGCCAAACAAATACCTTTTGTCTGCACAAGACAGAGTCAGTCAGAAGAGCAGTTTAAGTTAATGAAATTGCTAGTGGAACAACAGCAACAAAAATCTTATTAAACTACAGCCCCAATCACACTGAAGTTGCTTCATTCATTTTAGGAGTACACATGCAGGGTTTTTTTTTGTTTTCTCTCCAATGAGAAAGATCACCAAATACAACTAGTGAGACAGAAACTTTTCCAAAAGAAAGGCAAGACTTTAAGAACAACTGATTCTAAGTTAAGGCTTCCACTTAAATTATCCCCTACCACCTGATGCAAATCAAGGGCATGTCCAATGATTCATCCAACTATCAAGAGAGGACCAAGAGTGCTCCAGGAGGGAGTAGTGCTTGGAAGCACTGCACTGTAGTACTGTATGTACGTGCTGTCTAAACTGAGATTTCATTGTTTTATGCTTTCCAGTAACAACTGGAATTTTATTTATAATAACCCAATGACCAACCACAACAAAATGATCAAGCCAATAAGACTCCACATTTATTCCTATGTATCACTCCTTTAATGGTTTCCACAGGAAACCAGACAGATAAAAATAGTGTCATGAATACTTTGGTATCCCCCTTTACAGCAATGCACGATGACTTTGGATACTATCAGAAATGCACTGGCAGACTTCACTAAAGCAATCGAAGTTCCCAATAGAGAGTGACAATTCGTAGGCCATAAAGTGTCCCTGTCAATACTGCAATTGAATGACATTTCACAGTCCTTCTTAAAGCAAATAAACAGATGAAGATTATATAAACAACAATCACTGAATATGGAAAGAGTACACAAGCTATGTATCAGACTAGAAGCCTAGGGAATGTGAAGGCTCTTTTTATTTTCCCAAAATAGCAGATATTATTAAATAATAATACACAAGAGGAAAAAGAAAGACAGACAGACAGACAGACGAAAGGAAAGGAAAAAGGGGAAAGGGGAAAGGGGAAAGGGGAAAGGGG
>NW_009953496.1:3328565-3339121 GCF_000747805.2 Chaetura pelagica | reverse complement strand
GGGAAAGGGGAAAGGGGAAAGGGGAAAGGGGAAAGGGGAAAGGGGAAACACAAGACAAGGTATTACAGAAAGAGAAAATTCAGAGCAGCAGGCTATCAAAGGTTACCGTCACAATGCCGTCCAAGTCTCAGAGGAAACAAGGATAATCAGAGACCTACCTTCAATTGGCACTTGAATTTTCTGCAGCAGCCACAGTCTGATTTCTGATTGATTGTCTAACTGTGTTTCTTGACAGGTCTTGTCTATAGCTGGTACTAATGAGGAGTCTACAGACTCTTTCAGATCCTTTTCCTCTGCTGCTGCTGAGCTGATTTCTAATGAAGGTGCTTTCCTTTCAACACAGGTATGGACTTCATTAGCTTGGGACTTTGAACAGCTAAGTGTGAGGTCTATGCCAATTGCTTTATTATTTTTACCTTTCTGGATTTCAGCCTTGTGTAAGTCTTCAGATGACTGAGACCCATTTCCATCTTTATTGAGGTAAAATTCAATAAGTTTATCTTTCTCTAGCTCTTTCTTATTGTCCAATGCAGTCTCCACCTTACCTGTTGGGGAACTGATACATTTGTTTACTTCTGGAATAACATCTTGCTTTTCACTCAGCTCTAAGTCTAAGTCAGCTTTAGGTTCAACACTGTCCTTTTTTTCCAAGGAATCAAATGTCAAGTGCTCCTGGACTTCTGTAGTGGGTTTGGTTACCTGCTGCTTAGTTCTCCCCAACTCCCTGGGGTCAGCCAGCAAGCCTTCCATTACTGAGATTTTCCTGTCCAACCCTCTATCCAATAGAGATGATGTCTTTTCCAGTTCAATAAAGTTACCCTCTCCTTCTCCCAAAAGGGATTTTTCTTTGGCTTTGACATCTGAAGCATTTTTTTCCCCAGAAGGCTCCTTGGCACATGGATCTGCAGCAAACTTTTCCTTGTGCTCAGTGGCAGTGATGTTGTTGGGAAACTCCAGTGACTTTGACTTCACTGAGCTGGCACTCTCAGATGACTGAAGAACTTCAAAATCAGCAGACTTTTCCTTATCTGAAGGCTCTATCTGTTTGGCATCTGGAGTAGTGGATGGATCCCCATTCTGCTGCCTCTTTTCCTTGCTAAGGGATTTGAATTTGCTGAAAGGATTGATATCTTTCTCAGAAGACAGGTCTTCCCATTCTCCTGGCCTGTACAGAGGACAAAGATCCTTTGGTATGTCACTGTTAGGGAAAATGATGGATGTACATTGGATGTTAAAAGTAAAACAGAAAAAAATGGAAAAGAAAAAATAAATAATATACCAACTTAAGATTTGAAACTCAACAAAGAATTACTTTCTCCAAAATAAACATACATCAGTGGAAATAAATGACTTCAAAGAAAATGGATCAAAATGCAGAAAGGCAAACACAGAAATAAAATGAGTAAACTATTTGGCAGGATATGCCACATGGGTGAATGGGTACACGTGTAACAACTATGTGCAAATCCTCAGAAGTTCAGTAACCAAAAAAACCACAGGACATGTATTTAGCTGCTGGAATTTCATTCTTATCATATTAATATTGTTATTTCCAACACCTGACAATGAGTCAATCTCTACAACCCCCTGTGCTTCCCTACTCAGTACAAACGTATTTTTGAGAATAAATCAAATTGCAGATAAGTTAGAGCCTGTTTGAACGTGGTTACCGAAAAACAGTAGCAAACAACAAAGCTGTGGGTTTTTTCCTTTCGTTTTTCTCTATTACTCAAATGTACTGCTTGAATTCAGACCTCCCTAAAGTCTTCTTCTTAAGGAAGGACAATCATAAAACGTTTCAAAGTGGAAATTTCTTAAAAACTTAACAGCATAAAACTTGAGCTCTTCTTAACTGCTAAAAAGTCTGAGGTGAATGAGAATACAAGATTCTCATCACTTAAAAGTTATTAACAAATTACCAGACACTCTAATAATGAGCATAACACAAATATCTGGAAATTTTTCTTGAAATGGAAAAATAGACGGAAGTAGGTGAATTTCACTGATCAAAAAGTTTTTGCCTGAAAGGATAAAATCCTGTTTACATACGCAGTGCCTAGACTAGGCATACGTGAAAGCAGCCCACCTTAGGAAGTCTGTTATATATTCTACATATATATAAGTGCATTTGCATTATAAATGCAAACTCTCAATGCATTTCTAGTTCTGAAGTATTCCACAGGCTGGCATTTCTGTAAATACTGAAAATGGCTGTTAAGTTGCTGTTATGTTCAAAAGTTTTAAGTGCTTCTCTCAGACCAGTCCTGGTAATGCAACAAATGGTCCAAATCTACCCCTCTTCACTTCTACTGCAATACCCCCAGAGACAGGTCAGAGCAAGAGCCCAACCATGGCAGGCCACCTAAGCTTTTAATTCCTGGTTTTTACTGGTCTCCTTTGCACTTCGGTACTCATATTCATGACCTGTTTCTCTTTACTGCCACTGAAGTGTTCTAAAAAGACAGTGGAAGAACAATACAAGCAAATCATTTCTTTGCTGGCACTTTCCTTCCCTTATTTGTTTTACTATTCTGCATTAGTATGCTTCCCTTCCACTTCTCCCCCACTCCTTTTCCATGACCCTTACTGAGAAACTGTAAAAATAAGTTCAGGGAAGAACACTTCTTACGATGGCAATGCATCTTTAATCTTCATGTGAGAGATGTCATTGTAGAGAGCTATTGAGACAACCTCCTCCATAGGGCAGATGAGCCCATATTCTTCACAGCCATTCTCAATTACCAGAGGATCAGACTTGTGTGGGTCAAACATGATATTGTTCGGAGTTACTATCATTACTCCTCCAACTACGCCCTAAAATGGGAGAAGAAAGAGTTAGCACATCACTTGTCATTCGGTACTGGATTTTAGGCTGCTATGCTAAAAAGAAAAGGCTCCCTCCTGCCTCTTTATACCCTGTCACGCAATGTTTGCTAACAAAACATTCTGGGTTCCAGTTTCATCCAGTCGACATTGTAAGATGAGTAAAGAAAAAGATTGCTTAGTGACACCCAAGGTCCTGGCTGATAAGGAAAAGCATCTGAATTATTCAACTTTCAGTGCTGCTACAAGGTAAAACTGCAGATCGTTAATCAATCTCAAACAAAATGAGTTAGTGGATTTAAGAATAATAAAAATTAAAAGTACCACTTTATTCTAGATGCAGCCACCTTCATACCATACATGCAACCAGCATGTATGCAACCTGAAGGCAGTCTTAATCATGGAAACGTCAAGGTTACTATGCTAAGCTACATTACAGTTCCCCCTGATCTACTCTCCCATGAAAAAAATTCTGTATCTAGAGACCTGATACAAAACAGCTTCTCCCTGATCCAGAAGCAGCTTCAACCACTGATCCAAGAATATTTTGCTCAGCTGTAGAAGACACGTTTAATTCTTCAAAATGTGCTCTACCCATGAATTTGTTAAGAGGCTGCATCAACCATTAGTCAGCATTCAGCTTATGGCAATTTACCATGTTTTAAGGTTTAAAAAAGGAGGCTTCCAATGCCTTGTTTTGCACCCTCTTTTCCAGACAAGTTACAAAATGTGTGTAAATTATGACATCTGAGAAACAGGAGTCACAAATCAACAGGAATTACGTGCACTGTAGGTACTATTTTTTCAGTCCTACAGCCATAAATTTGGCAATCTTATCCCCTGCACTCAGCAAGCATCACATAACAAAGTGACAGTATTGCCCTAATTTACATGCATTGCATCAAGTAGCCCTCTATTACTTTCCACAAAATAGTGGGCTGAAAAATTGCAGAGTGGTTAAATACAGTTTACAACCACTCAAAGAGAAAAGAAGCCAAAAACTGTAGGTGTAAACACATCCATCTTACAGAAGTCAGGACTAAGGGAAAAACATGTTTAAACTTGTAATGGTTAGCAACTCCGGTGTTATCAATTCCAGAGGACTTGAAAATCAAAACATGCAGACAGCTAACTGAAACCAGAGTCAACAAGAGTCAACAAAAGTAGATGTATTCAAGCAGATACTTCAAGAAGACAGGGTCTTGCAACCTTGAGAAGAAAAGAGGGTTAAAATACTGCCGAAGCTTTGTGCCTTCGTTTTTAAAACTGTTGCTATAGAAGTTAAGAGTTGCAGTCCCAGTGGGAATACATATGTTAACAAGAATGCTTGCAAGAAAAAGGAAGATAATGTTGATCATTCAGTATTTATCTTTTTATTACAGTTTGTATGACATTCATTAGCAACTGCAGAAGCAACGTGGACATATTTGCTAACACTTCTCTGGAAACAGTTAAAATTTAGCTTCAAGTCATACATGAAATAGATAGGCATGTGCTTGGTTCATAAAGCTGTTGCACAACTTGATGGAACCAGACAACTAATCCTGACACGTCAGAACTCTAAAGTGCAGTTTTCTCCACATATCTAACAATACCCTCTTAAACAGATAACTCTGGTACAACAAGGTAAGGGAATGAAGACGGGAATGAAGCTTTTCTTCCATACAGAAATTATCATAACAGATTAAACGCTTGAAAGAACAAAATCATACAGCATATCACCAAGGTACCAATAAACACAGCTGTGCTAGATAAAGCCACCATAACATTTATATTCTTTACAAGCATGAAGAACGTTTAACTCCCTTAATATTGATCTCTCATTTATCCAAACAGATTTTGCTTTTAAATAATATCAAACAATGACCTAAAGACAGGTTCCACCTACCTTTCCATCTGTGAAGTAACGACAATTCATTTTTAAAAATTTGACCACCACAGGCTCATCCTCTTCTGAGGTAGAGGACAGGACTCTCTCAACTGGTTTGAAGGCCTTTCTTGCCAAATCAGCATCCTTAAAAAAAGTAAAAGTTCAGTGCACAACGGGACCAGAATCGTATACTTTTAGATTCTGAGGAAGTAAAAGGTCAGGTTCAACCAATTATTTTCCTTTTGGTTAAAGAAAAGTGGTGGTCATGTACATCCGTATGTATGCACATTTCCCAGAGTATCCTGGATGCAAGAAAAATCTTGTATCATTACAAAAAAACCTTCAGACAAATAACAGGCAAATAATTAAAAAAACATACCAAGGCGCTAATCAGATCACTGAATTTCAATGAGGTTCTCTCATTAAGATAGGGGCAGCCCTGCCACTTCATCTACACTGAAGCCCTCTCCTCACAGTGCACTGGTGTTATGACCCATGCTGGTGGCACAGAGGTATAAGACAAAGATTAAACACAGTTATTCACTTCAGGCTTCTCTCCACTTTCCTTTTCATTAGTTACAGATTTGAAACATTTAATTGCTTCAATGTTTTCACACTGCTTTCAAATGCTTTGATAGACTCTGAGCCCAAATGAACTTGTACACTGGGTTTCTGTGGTCAGACAACTCCCTTAATTTGGAATATTTAAAAGAGATTGTAAATTTTGTAGTACAGCAAATTAAAATCAGTGTTACTCAATACGCTATACACAAGGTCAGAACTGTAACCTCAAAAAACTGCTATTTATACAGGCTTGAATCTCAGCTTCAGAATCAGAAATTATTTTGTGAATTTAAGACCAGTGAACCAAGGTGTGACTTACAGGGAGTTTATCATATTCGGCATCTGATGATGAAGGAGAAACGGGAGCACCAGGACTGAAAGACAACCTCACAGTGCTTGTTTCTGGCACAAAGAGAATCTAAGTACAAACACATGTTAAAACAGTAAGACACAAGCTTCAAAAAGCTGTTCCAAATACTACGTTCTGCTAGAAGACAACCCAATACTGATCACTCATGATTGCAATGTGCTCCTTAAAAAATACTTATTCATATGTGGAGGTAGCAGAGCATATGCAGGACTAACTCATTCCAGGATCTAGCTCTACATTTTGTTTTGCAGCACAGGCAAGAAAATGAAACATTTTCCACAGAATGAGAACCTTCTTTTTTTTTCCCTGAAGTTACAATCCCAGGTTGTATTGCCACTATTGCAACTACAAAACAAGTAACTGTAAAACAACTAGTGTGAGGGTGGTGAGACAATGGAACTGGTTACCCAAGGAAGCTGCAGATGACCCATCCCTGGAAGTGCTCAAGGCCAGGCTGGATGGGGCTCTAAGAAACCTGATCTAGTGGGAGGTCTTTCTGCCCATGCAGGGGGTTTGGAACTAGATGATCATTAAGGTCCCTTCCAACCCAAACCATTTTGTGATTCTACGATGACTATGAACTGTCATTAACAGCAAATTCTTGTCCAAAGAGAAGACCATGGCTGAAGATGGGGGATTTTTAGTGCTAGAAGTTTATAAGACTTCACTGTAGATAGTCTGCTTCCCAAAACCTACTTGCAATTCCAAATTTAAGAAAAAAATCTTTATATGAACCACCATTTTAGCATCTTGCACTGCATTTGAAAGAAAAAAATCCCTCACACTAATACAAGCATATATAACAATATAATGCTTTGTTTGAATTTCCTCATTCCCTGGCAGTGAACATCCCAGATTTTCAGTACAGCAGTACTAAAACTAAAGTACAGCTTTGGACCTCCACTCCAAATAAAAACAGAGTCATTTCTTGCAAGTGTCAGAGCAAAGAAATATACTTCTAATGTTAAAAAATGTTCACTGTTTAGTTTTAAACTTAAAATGTTCAGAAAAAACAAAACCATTTTGCTTATCCCAGCTTTTGTCTACTGGATATTTTTAGGCAAGTAATATTATCTTTCTGTGTCTCAAGTTTTCCCATCTGCAAATCAGGACACTTCAATCTCTTCATGTGCATGAAGCAGAAATCGGCTCTTCAGGAACCAGGTGTTAGCCTTCACATTTGCATTTCCATTACTTAATTTTCCCAAAAGCAGTCTTATCTCCATTTATTTTTCATCTTACAGGAGACTGACTCATCCCCAACATAATGGCAAAGAGCCATTCAATTACTGTATCTAACTCTCTAAGCCTCTAATGTATTATATATAGCATTTACCTAGGTTTTTCAAGAATCCAACTCCCTTGCAACAGCTACCTCTTGAGCCTCAGCTATCTTTAAGCTTTACTGACAGCAAATAAATAACAGAAATCAGATATGGCAATTACAAAGCCCCCCCCCAACTCCAGGTAATGATCTAGTGAGCTACCCTTTGAAGGATTTAAATTACCATCCATTATCCTTGTATCCAAGTTCCTAAAAGATATGTGAAAGAAGTAAAAAGCTTTTAAATACATAGCAAATAATCAGGTTTCAGGTATTAAAAAAAATAAAATATTTACCTGGCCTGGCACAATTGTCTGTGTGAAAAGCTTATTGAGCTCCACAAGCTTGTTTGGGGTGATGTTAAACTTTAATGCTATGCTGTTTATGGTGTCCTGATTTCCAGCCTAAAGGAAGAGTTGAAGCTTTAAGATATCATAACCAACACAAGGAACACACCAGCTGAACTAAAACCATCTAACAGACTGCTTGCACAGAATAGATTTGATGATCTCAACACAGCTACTGTTTAAAAGCTCACATGATAAGCCATATCTATAAAAAGAAAACGATATTATCTCATGCTATACAGTAGATAAAATGGAGAAGTGTTACAGATGTCCCTCTCCTTCCTCATAAAATTTTTTATCAACACCACCTTATTTAGAACTGGTCTGGCAAGTGGGGAAGGGACATACACTGGAAAGTTCATTGCCCCTTCAACAGTTGCAGCACGTCAAGGTATTTGTGCTGCTCTCAGCTGCGACACTTGCCTTCCACAGTCACTCTGTGTAATGGGGCGTGTGGTTCAGAGACCTGGCCAGCTCACAGAGATCTTCTGGGCAGAGCCAGTCCTCTGAGCTGCTGCAGCAGCACACTGCCACCCTGCTCCAGCTTAAAAGAGGTCTCTTATCATCTCAGGACCAAGTTCAGGCCAACCACCTGACGACCTAAACAATGGGGAATGGAGGCATTCTTCAGAATAACAAAATCTATTACTCTACTAAAGAGCCACGGTGCTAGAGTGAAAAAAGGACTGGCAGCTGCAAAAAGAGGCAAAGGACCAGGGTTGAGCACTGGTTCAGGGTGTGAGTCCAGCTCTTCCCATACAATGACATTCAGAGCAATCCCTATTGAAACAGGCACAAACTGCAGCCAGTATTCACTTAGTGTTTTCAGTTTTGTGCCACTGCCTCCCTCTCGACAATTCCACTTCCAAAAAGCAGACATACACAAAGCACACATCAGTACTCACAGTGTATTCTATGGTACCATGGGGTTTCTGAGAAACCATTTTTTTCTCTTTTTTTTCATTGCATTTGTTTTGATTGTCATCTAAAGAGAAAAAAGAACAGATTCAATAATTGACTTTCAAAATGTTTGCCTAGCAACATGTTTTTAAAAAGCTGTACAGTATGTACAAATTACAGCTGTGAACAGGTACAAGAGGGCACATAAAAAATATCTGTTATATCTTAAACATGCATTGCAAGGCATGCATAACTTCAGCAAGTCTAGTACGTCTAGTAATCTTTCAGGAACTCTGCAAGAGTAATGTATACGTGAAACCATGTGAACACAGAAGTGCACCCATGTTTTTTCCGTGATTCCTACATAATTCTGCTGTTGGATACAAGTACTTTGTGTGATGTGCTGCTACCAAGGCTGAGGCAGAAACCAGCAGATGAATGTACGCACTGCTACTGCATCAGTATTGACCACAACAAATACTGGTTAATCACCCTTTACCACCACTATATTTAAATACTATTTTAAACCCAGAAGGTATAAGTATGCTAAGAGTCCTGCAAAAAGTGCATGCATACAGTATACAGTCAAGTATCACAAAGCATAAAGCTTACGAATAAGACCTTTTCCATCAGCTACAGTCTGCAAACCTCACTGTGCCTGCAGAAACCCATGCATGACCTGAAAGGCAGAGGTGAGCTCTCTGGACTGGGAGCCGGGTCGCTATTCCAATTCTTACTACAGCAGAGGGCAGGCAAAGCTGAGGGTCAGGGAAGACACCTGCTGCCCAGCCAACCCCAGCTCCCTGAAAATTATTCTGTCCCAGAGGGCTTCCCTCCCTCACCCTGATCCCAACACTTGCCTACCTGGGGGGTACGAAGTTGGCATGCAGCCCCAGCTCCAGAAGCAGGGCTGGGGTGGAGACAGGATGTACATGGCTGCCCCACTCGCGCAGCCCACTCAGCCCTGGCCCCTTGGAAATGTCCTGCTGCCTCTGGCAGGGTGCAGCTGCCCAGCCGAGACGAGGAGAGGCAAGAAGGCAAGGCAGGGCTGGGCACAATGAAGCCAGCAGCCAGGCCCAGGAGTGGGGAGGACCCTCACTCTCCTCCTGGGAGGACTGTTCTTGTGGTCCAAGCTGGCAGCTCCAGAAGAAGGTCAGGGAGGAAAAGACAGGGAACGGCAGCGCAGGACTTCTGGCTTGCATTCAGGCTTTGCTGCAACCTTTGCTACTTCCAGAGAGCAAGAGCAGATAGTAAAAAGAAGGGCGAGGACTCAACTGTCCCAGTGTAATGTACACAAGAAGAAAGGAGGGGCCCAGAATCGTGCTGCACCTGACCTTTCTGCCAGCCCATTTCCACATCAAGATTAGTACTGGGGCTGCCTCAGCATCTTCCAGAGACTACACAGAGACCATTTCCTTCAGTCAAGAGAGGCTCCCAACAGTCAGGCGCACGGACCTTAAGAAACATCCAGGTGTTACTGCAAGGGCACCTCACCCAGTACCTGCCAGGAGTTGCAGTCATGAGAAGCGCCAGCTATATAACAGACAGCAAAGATGTTTTTCCCACAAACAGAGGCAGAAAGCCTGCAGAGGCTAAACACACACTATTTACAGACATGTGAATACGACATACGGCATGAAGGGCAGAGCCAGGAAGAGGAAGATCTGGACGATACTGGCTTTTCATTGATAGCATTTTGGAACAGCACATCACTCAATAATCTAGGACATTTCATCCCTGAGACTGGAGACACAGTAAAATTTAGCATTCTTGCTGCCTTTTTCTGACCATTTGCTTTTCCACCATTGTCACACCATCTTCCTCTGATCAAACTCAAAGCAGTTTATGTTGAAGGACAGCAAAACAAGTAATGACATTAGCAGAGCACAGTATTAAACCATCAGAAACACAATGCTAACATGGCAGACAAAGAAGTGGCAAACAGTGGATGTTTCCTTAATGCATTATTTATGTACAACTGCCAATAAAGCCATAATCCCACTTGAGGAAACTCCCCTAACAATTAATTAATTCACACTATTTTGTGCTACTCAGGAGACCACTTAAATTATTCCAGCATAAGTGGAACTATGTATCACACCCATACAGGCAAATTACCTAAGCTGCCTGTCACCTACTACTAGAGAGACAGAAAAGGTACACAAGTAGACTTCACCTTCTAGTAGATCATTTGATCTAGCCGGAAAAAAAAGTAGACAAGTTTTCAGATATCTTAAAATTTGCTTAGCTATAAAACAGCACAGAAAGTCAGAAACAGTTAAGAACAATTATTTCATACTAAGTAGACATGCATCAGCAAGACCTTGGGGTGGGGGACTAAAAATAAAGTAGCCCAGA
>NW_009953496.1:3326460-3328514 GCF_000747805.2 Chaetura pelagica | reverse complement strand
AAAAGTTGAAGCTTGTGTGGATGGGAATGAGTAACAATATGCAACAGAAGCAGTTCCTCCACAGAGGTTATGATATTTTGTTTCCAAACCTTTTATCTTTGGAAGGGGTGATGGTGACTGAGCACTGACCATGACAGCAACCACTAAGCCTCCATGGCCCAAGACCAAAAAATACTACAGCAATACAGACAACTTCCTCCTCTACAGATTCCTCCCTAGGAGAGGATGTTCCCCTCTCTCACACCCCTCTCTTCCCCCTGTAAAATACACTGTATTTTTCAGGTCCTCCTAATTGGCTGCACAACTTTGATAAAAATTACGATCCAGTGAAAAGATACAACCCAAAATGCTGTGCTGCAAGTTCTTGGTTCTGACAGGACTGTGGGTCTGTGTTTACTAGGGTCTCCAACATAACCATGGTGTAATACAAGAGAGTGAGCTAGATACTCTCGCATAGTTGAAAACCCAAAACTGCACAGACAAGCAAAAGTAAGCAAATTCAAAAGACAGGCTGAGTTTAGACCAAACATAATACAGTCCTTCTTTTGCCAGTAAATCCTAAATAAGCCTAACAATTAGACAGTTTGCTTTCCTTCCATATCTACACACAAGAAAATATGTTGTGCAGCCTGTTTAGCTACAGGCCAAAAGAAGCAGTCACCATCTGTGAACCTACTTGTCTTCTGAACCCAAACTCTGACACTTCTTGTTTGGATGATTTTTTTTTACCTGTGTTTTTTTCTTTTTTAAATCCCATCAACAAGGGGTTCTGGACATCATCCTTACAGTGAGCATAACTGCTTGGCAGGTTTTGGCAATTAGAAACAACACTGTATCACTTTGAATATCACTTTTTTGGAAAATCTTAACTGCTCTGTATTTTTAATAGTGCATATAAAGCTTTAAAATTGTAAATTTAAAAGTTTAAACCTTCAGAGGAAAAAAAAATCCAAGGAATCCATTAAATCTGACAGGTTGTGCTAATCCCCACTTACTGTACACATTGTGAGGCTAAGGTCACAAACCTTGCTCTGCATGAGTCGTTAGAGTGGAGGGGCTAGAAAGCCTGCCAAAGCAAGCAAAACATCACAACGTACTATTTCTCCAGTTCCCTTATCCTCCCTCATTTCTCCTTCAGGAAGCCAAATGTTCTCTGATGTGATCTGAAGGCAGCTGCTAGCTCTATAGTAGTAGTCCCAAAGGCACCCAGTGCACATGCAGACATGAGGGAGACCTCAGAAACCATGCTTCTTTCACACAGAACTAGATAGAAGATCCACTCCTCTCCACAGGCTTTTTGAACTTGGACATTTGCTAAGTGGTAAAGTAACTCACAGTTCTGCCTCCCAAGCTTTCCCGCGCTGTATGCACACTGAAAATGCGATTGTACAAGCATGAGAACTGACTAGATGTTAATGCAAATTTGATCACACTGCATTTTTAGGAAAAGGGCAGAGTAGGTGGACTGAACCTCTCTGTGATTTCAGAAAACATGTAAAATAAGAATTAGGTAAAAATAGTAAAATTAATGAGTAGTGAGAAGAATGTGAAATAAGAACAGGAAAGAAAATACAGATCCATTGAAAACAAATAGGTCTAGAATGGAAATTTTTCTGCCCTTTCTGATATATTTATACCTAACTCAGTGTCCTAGCAGACTGTTCATATTTCATTTTACGATGCTATGGCAAGTCTTACAAAAGAGAATTACCTAAGAATAAATCGGAAAACAACTACTGAAAGAGTATGACAAAGAGGTCAGTCAGTTTATCATCCAAAAGACCTTGACACATGATAGGAGAATTACATCTTTGCAGCTATGTAAATAGCTGTATAAGTTGATCAAATAGGCCAAGAAGCATCAAGAGAATCCCAGGCTGCTCATGATGACATGATGTGCCACTGCCAGATAACCCCATCAACACCAATGTTATGGACTAAACGGCTGCTGGCCAAAATCAGTGTGAGGTTTGGCAGCGCTGGCAGTGACAGCAGAACCTGCCCAACAGTTCCCGAGCCATCAGTCAGGCTGACACTTGGTAAGGCCAGCAGGA
>NW_009953496.1:3278931-3326434 GCF_000747805.2 Chaetura pelagica | reverse complement strand
CAGGAATGCTGAAGTAAACAAGGGGCCACAGGACTGACCACAAGTCCATTTTCCTCATTAATCTCTGGTTTACCAAACACTTAGGGAGTATGTAAATAGAGAAATCTTTCCCCTAACTAGCTCTCTTGCCTTCTAGAAATCATGGATTTCCCAGGATAGAGAGGAAGCATCCACTCAACTGCCCAGTCCCTTCAAGACCTCCACACTGGTCTTATGCCAATGAATCCCACAATAGCATGATGTGCTACATAAAATAGTGCTTTCCTTCTTGTACTTTATACTTGTTTAATCTCACCGCGCATCCTAACTGTTACTATTTTAGGAGTGAACAAATTAATACTGCTTATTTGTCTTCTGCATATCATTCACAATGTCACAGTTTTCCAACATCTCTCATTTCATTTTTTCAGGTTGACTAACACTAGCATACTTTAGACTCATATTTCTCTGATCTCACAGGCTGCCCTTCTCATTAGTTTTTCTTCTCCTCAATATCCTTTTTGAGATGAAGAAAGGAAAACCAAGTGCAAAAAAAGAGAACAAACCAAAGATGCAAAAACCCCATTAATTTGTGCAACGACATAATGAGGGTTTCCTTAAAATATACTGGTTATATTTTTCCACATCATTGAGTATGTCACTGCTGTTTTAGGACATTCCAGTCCTATGTCTCTATGACATATTTATTACAGGAAATAAAACTATATTGCTACAGTCTAGACAAGCACCAGATCAAGGAGTGAAAACCTGAAGGTAGCTTACAAGAATATGAAACACAATAAATTCAGGAGAGAAGAGTTATCATTTGGCATAACCTAATCAGAGTAGTGATAAAAAATCAAGCAAACAAGGCTTCTTGGGGTAGTTCCCTTATCAGTGAATGAGGCCTAATACCAACTATCTCGACAGAGATTGAGTACAGTAAATATCACTTTAGTCATTCTAGAGAAGCAGAGAGACGTCAGGAATCTGAAAGTCCTGCTTTGACTGGTAGAGAGGGATTAAGAAAGACAGATCAGTTTATCTGAACAATTTTTTCCATTTCTACTTTCTAAATTAGCGTTTCAATAACTTTCAGTAATGTTGTTATGTGCAGAATTGTGTATAGGATGATTTAATTGAGTCTCCACAAGCACTTTTCTGGCTCTTCTCATGGCTCTCAAAGTGACGTGAACAGCATTCACACTAAAATTATTACTTTAAAATAAAAAGTCTTTCTTTCTGCTGCTGTCAAGCAGAGGTGAACCCCTCCACCACAGGGGCTGGATGCTTGTTTCGGGACAACCTCCACACACTCTGACATCCCAGCATTTCCCAGAGGCTGCAGCAGCCTGCTAGGAACAAACATTATCCCAGCCCCATTCCCTCCTGCAGCAGCTGGGGTACACATCCACAAAAAGGTTTTTAAGCATCTGATCAGACCTCTTTCACCAAGAAAAAAGTAGCAGCTTAGACAGAAACATTCCCTGGTCAGATTTGGGTAGTGGACAGCTACCATATTAGAAGAGAAAAACCCCAGTGAAACCAAAACAAGCAAAAAAACCCAAAATGATCCCCAAAATTCCCTACAAAACCCCACCATCTTAGGTGTCTATTTTTCTGTTTTGCTTCCCACCTCACTCACACCCTCTTGCCAAACTCTCATCTCTACTTCTGCATATTTTTCCTTTACTGAATCATGTTTTTATTTGGCTTCCATTTTCTGTATTGCTGAAGCCACCTGAAACAAGGCAGCTGTCAGCCATCACAACCATAGTTGTCCTCCTTCATTAGTGAAACTTCTTCCTGCTACTGAAGAACAGCAATTCCCAGATCCATGCAAGTCCAGGCACATTATTCTGAAATATCTACACCTTGAACAACTTTTCTCTGTTCTCAATTCTCTGATTGTTATTCTTCACTAGTTATTTTCCAAGGAAGTCTTCCAAAAGGAATAAAGAGATCACCAGAAAACACAGGGCCTCGACAAAAATGACAAGTTAGTTCAAAGAACTGATACAAAAAAGGTAGTAATTCCTTCTGATATAAATTGAGAAGGTATTTTAAACGCATTTAAATAAGAAGGTGCCTATTGATATTCATGCAGTATTCATACACTGCAGCTTCTACATGAAAAACTGCAAATATTTGCAAGGAACTTAAATGCCCTCTTTACTTACTTCTTCCTCCTTAAAATACGGCCGTAGCTCCTTTGCAGTGGAACAAACAATGCTACATGTTCCATGTTTAACAGCTTAAGACCACCTGAACATGCCGCACTAAAACATGAAGCGACCTTTCCCACCACAGTCAAAGCAACAGAGGATCCACTGCCATCCTTCCCATGCAGCCGTGCACACAGCTGGAGGATAGATAACACCCACACTTGGGCATTGGGGTATTTTTGGCCAATGGCACATGCAAAGGAGCCTGCACATCCAGAAAACCCTCCAGCTGAGTGAGGACAAAGGGCCTCCCTGCAGCAGGAACCTTTTGAGGATACATTGTCCTGGGCACCATCATTGCCACTTTTTTGCTGGCACTTGAACCAGGTGGACACAGAGCAGGAGCCACAAGCCCTGTAGGGATGGGACAGAGGGGATAAGGGCTCACCAAGAGTGCCAAGGTCCAGGCAGCTAAGCAGCTCTTGTGTTTAAGATGGCAAGATACGTGCTGCTGCTTTCAAAGCTTCCTTTCTAAGGATCTCCTTGAAAAGTGAGAGGAGGAAAGATCTTCCTCCTTTCTAGGAGGAAAGGTCACTGAGGTTTAGGAAAAGAGAAAAAAAAACAAACAAGAACAAACAAACAAAAAACCCACCACTCAATTTCAGAGGGAGGTAGTTTATGCACTCCAACTGTCAAGAGGAAAATTTGACACATTATTGTTAAGAAACAGTGAAATACAGTCAAGAGCCCAGTGCTTTAGTTCTTAATCTTAGCTGGAAACTATACGTCAGCAGTTGAAATGTACTGAAACTAGAGTATTGCTGAAGCAGCATGTCACTGGGCACCCATAAAGGAGGAGTGACTTAGAAGACTCTTTATATTGAATGCTATGATGAGAAGGGATGCTTAAAGGAGATGTCCCTGTGAGCAGGGACCATGCGCAGAGGATGTCCAGTAGAGGCAGAGAGTTCCTGACATTCACTGCAGGTGCTGCCTGATGACACAAGAAGGATTCAGATCAACTGATAACCTTGTGTCAGACAAAAAACATACATATTTCTGCAGGTAGAGACCAGTACTTAAGAAATAGGACCCGGTGATGTTTGCCAAAGTGCAGCAAGCCTGCAGAGAAAGCCATTCTAGGAGCATGTGTCTTGTTGATAGAGCCTGCACAACCATTTCTCTGCTAACAAGGATTTTAACTTACTTTGGGTATAAGTAGTCTCCACAGCATTTTGCAGACGTGTGGAAAAGAATCTGCCCACTGGCCTTTCTGTGGTCTGACAGACAGCATTGCTTGTGAACCCAGTCCAGGTGTGTGTCATTAGGTAAATGCATCTGTTACAATACTACCACCATAAAGTTTCTGACTATCCACTACATCAGGGACCAGACACAACACAAGAGTGAGGAAAACCAGCCTGTCAGGCTGTGGGAATGTATACTTAGGCATCACAAAGAGAGACACATGCATTTTAGAAAACTGTTAACAATATATATGCTGTTTTCCTTCATTGATTTTGCTTCTTGAACATAGAGCAGCTTGCCTGGGAAGGCTATGCCATACAAGTTGACCAGGACTTTGCCTCTTTGCAACACATGCTGTGCTGCCTTGTCTATTGGTTGGTGATTATGAGGTCATAAGTCAACAATATAGACAAAAATAATGAAGAATCCAAAGATATAGGACATTGCCATATTTTTGTGTACAGGGTTAACATCGGCATCCGATGTGTTGGTGACTGCCAGCACTCCATCACACAGCTCCTCAGGAGCTATAGAAAAGAGCAGCTCAGTATACACATGGGTTGCTACTGCTCCCAAGCACGACCTGCTGAGTCCCATCACAGACATCATGACAGACTGACAAGACGTGAGAAAATGTCACTGGCTTAACTTTGTGATATTATTTAAATGAAAGTGAAAGCAGTTTTGCTTTTTAGAGCATTTAGGTTAACCTCTGACAGTGTATTTCCAGCAAAATATGGGAAGCCGTTGAAGAAGAGAAATTAAAAGCCTGCCTTAAGGATACGAGCTTGAGTTATGCAGACTCCCTGAGAATGGCTCCCTCATGCCTCTGCTTGGAGATGAAAACATTTGCAATCATTTCAAATGCAATCTCTGCTGTTCCTTATGTACTTGGCTTATGAATATTTCTGCCTTAAAGAGATAAAAATTGTGCAAATGTAAACCTCATGTCTGAAAACACAAATAGAATATCCTGCCTCTTCCCTGTTGGCAGAGATCATGTGTGAGCACCAAGACACGTGGGTGCTGCAGAGGACTGCTCCACAGGTATTCAGGTGACAGGTTCCAGAAACCTGAGTGGGGGAAGAGGCAAAAGGTCCTTCTTTCTGGTGGACAGTCCTCCCAGGAAACACTGAACTGTCCAGCCCTCTCCCCAGGGACAAGATACACTACTAAAATCACCCACAATGAGCTGCACATACCCTGCAGGCACCTAGAGTAACTTCACAGGGCACCTGTGCTCAGCAAGCAAAAGACCCAACAGGCAACTGGAATGATCTGGGGAAGTTCAGACTACCCCAAACACGGTAAGTTGGTGGATTCTGGAAGTGAAAGACTTGCTAACCACACAGGTACATTTCCACTTATTATCCCTGGCAGAAATACGACAACTCTTTTATTAATTCTCCTAACATGCTTCCCCTTCCCTGGAACTGGTTGAAATGATGAAGTCAGAGTTGTGGTCAATAGGTCAGAATCTAGTTGAAGGTCTGTGACTAGTGGATTCCCTCAGGGGTCAGTACTGGGACCAGTACTGTTCAATATGTTCCCTCATCCAGGTTGTTGATGAAAAGAGTGTGCCCTCAGCAAGTTTGCTGATGACACTAAACTGGGAGGAGTGGCTGACACACCAGAAGGCTGTGCTCTTCTACAGAAGGCTGTGCTGCCATTCAGAGAGACTTAGACAGGCTGGAGAGTTGGGCGGGGAGAAACTTGATGAAAGGCAAGTGTAGAGTCTTGCATCTGGGGAAGAACAACCCCATGGATCGATACAGGTTGGGGGCTGGCCTGCTGGAGAGGAGTGTAAGAGAAAGGGATCTGGGGGTCCTGGTGGACAGGGAGATGACCATGAGCCAGCAATGTGCCCTTGTAGCCAAGAAGGCCAATGGTATCCTGAGGTGTATTAGAAAGAGTGCATCCCACTGTTGAATAATCATACCAGGTAGCAGAAGAGACAAAACCAGGACTCATCAGCAGAATTAAGCTTCCATTTTCAACTGAATAGACTCTGGTAAATCCACTTCAGATTAAGACCATTTAGCAACTAATCTAACTATTAGAAACTACTATGCAAAGTGGGCTCAGTAAGCGCCTCATCTTCTCATTAAATTTCAATTCTCTATAAATTTTCACTGCACTGCAGCCTACTTTCAAATTTGAATGACAGTAAGAACTGCTGGTATCATGGGTGCTGCCTCTGCCATTTCTGTGCCAGTCAGGGTAACCCTCATCACATTATGGGTGATGAAAATTGCTGAGCCCTCTCTGTTTTATTTATTAAAATTTGTTCTTGGCCAACTTACCCAGAACATTCAGAAGCTTGGCAGCTGCATGCGTGCTGAACTTCTGTTGTATCACCCCCTGCCCGAGTGACGGCAGGGAAGACACATCAAAAAGGTGTCAGTTTTCTGCCTCTGGACTCTGGGGAGTTACTCTGGTAATTCCTTTTCAACATAAAATATACTGTCTCATTAAATGGGCACATAGAGTTTTTCCCTCTCAGGACTCTTGTCACAGTCAAGCCTCTGTTGTTTTAAGACAAGAAAACAAGGGCTATACCTGACCTTAGAGATTTGGAGGCTGAATGGTACAAATACATTCCAGAATTATCGAGCCATTGAAGAACACCACTAAGAGACAAGGAAAATACGAGGTTACACTGGAGAAATCTTCTGGCAGTGGGATACATTCAGCCATTTAGCAGTGCTTCAAGAGAAATGATCGATACCTCATACCATTAGGCTCTCTGTAACAGCGCCAGCAGACCTGCTGTATGGACCCATCTGGGCTGGGGAGAGGGATGATCCCTTCCTACAGGGGCAGGAGCCACGACCCCTCCTCCTCGGCTCAGCGATGCCACCCACCGGCTGCGGGCAGGAACGCACCGCGGGATCGCCGGAGCAGCCCCTCGCCCCATCGCCTCCCTCTCCTTCCAAGAGTAAGAAAAGTCACTTAACCACCCTTTCCTACAACGCGTATCAGGGAGCACCACCACCTGCAGTTCTCCGCAGCTTCAGAAATTGTGTGACAGTCTTTCTACCAGAGAAGAGGGATTTACTGAGTCAACAAAATCCTTTTGACAGAGTATATCAGCTCTTGCATAAACCTATTAAAAAGAATGACATTCGAAGTGAAAGAGTAAGGATGTCACTGTCAGCCTTTATGAATTCATAAAAGCAAACACATTCACAGGCCTCTAATGAAGGGACAGAGTGTGCAAGGAACAAATTATAGCGAGATGTGATGTTCTTTCTCCATCTCTCCTAGAACAATAAATAAAGAAGAATTTATAGTCCTGTGAAATATGAAAGGGAGATTATTCAGAGGACAGGGGTCTTCATTCTGTTACTCACAGACATGACCCTTCTAGGCTCAAAGCACCTTATGACAGGACATCCATTAAGCTACAAAATAAAGTATGTAATCATCATCTCATCAGCACACAGATGAGAATCTGCAAGAATGTTGCTACACCTAAAGCATTCTTCTTTCGATTAGGAAAACAAAGCACTTTGGCTAAGCACCAAAAGCATTTTGGAAAAGAATTAGCAATTCTTTCATCAGATTTTCTTGAAGTTCTAGATATCAAGTCAAAACTGGGTAACTGGAAAAATAAAAACTACCAAACAAAATCCCTGTGCAAACACAGTCAGAAAAAATATTAACCATAGATATGAGAGAGACGATTTTAGTAGGCACATCTCTGAAACATCAATACATGAACAACTCAGAGGGGAAATAAATGATGTGGAAGAAAAAAAATATTGGAAATTTATGCATCCACAATGTTAAATGATGAAGACAGATGTATATGCACAGATAATCCTTCTCAGTCAGTTTCATATGAAAATATATCAACAACTAAAAAACAAAACCTTTACAGATTTGGCAGTACCTTCCCACCACTGCAGCTAATACATCTTCCAGCAGGGAACTGCTGAATTTGCACATCTTGGGGGAGAACTCAAGTCAGTGAGATGGATGG
Source organism: Chaetura pelagica (assembly GCF_000747805.2). NCBI lineage: Eukaryota > Metazoa > Chordata > Aves > Apodiformes > Apodidae > Chaetura > Chaetura pelagica. The sequence continues at coordinate 3,319,057 of NW_009953496.1, read as the reverse complement.
TTTTGTCCCTTGCTGCATGAAGGTGATGGGTAATACACAAATCCAGTTTGTACAGGCTGCTACGGGTGTAGGGAGAGCTCCTGGAAACTGCTTGGGATGTTAGTGAAGGAAGTAGCTTTCAGGAGAGCAGCAGTAACAAATAGCTAAGCAGGTAACCACCACCAGCTAGAGCTGCTGCGGGTAACACATGCAGACTAATACTATGGCAACTAGTGGTTCCACAGAATCACATCATTTCAAGAGCTGCAAAGAGAATGTAGAGCTATTGCACTTGTTTTGCAATCAGCTGTTTTCCAACTCTCTTCAAACTTTCACTTCCACAGTTCTGATGCTTCACCTGGGTAAGTGTCTATCTTTAGGAACAACCAAAAGCAGGCACTGAAGTAATGCCTCTCTATGGATGGTGGCTTTACAGAGGGTTTTTCTCTCTATAGATTTTGTCAGTTGGGTATGTGCTCAGCTAAACAGCAGCATTAGAAGCATTAAGTTCTTGGATTTCTCAACAGAAATTCTGTGTTTCTGCAGACCCCAGAGACTCTGCACATCTGCATGACAGTCAGCAGCACCTCAGTGATGCAATGCAATGATACCAGTCCACAGGAAACATGGGAACACTTGTGAAACAAACATTAGTAAAACCTGAGTTTGTACTGACTGTTGGATGACAAGTCAAAAGACAACCTGGAGAGCTTTACATCCTGCTTTGCCAGCCCTGCAACACTCTTCAGTAAGAGAGAATGATGCCATCATCCCCTTTTTCCCCCCCATCGCTCTATTGTGAGCACCAATTATTGCAGTGTTTTTCAGAAAACCACTGAAACACTAGGGAAGTTAAATTCAGCTACGTCAAAAAAAAACACCAAATTCCTTTAAGTAAAAACTGACAACAAATCACTGCTTTTAGCAGAAGTTCTTTACTAGGAATGCAAAAGGAGTTTCAGATTTTGGTTTGCCTGTTTTCTTTCAACTAGCATATTAACAAAACAGAAAGAATTCACACATTCATTCATTAACACTTTTCCAGTTTCTCTTCTACAGAATTTATTTCAACACCAGTGTGGTCAGAACTTCAAACAAAGATAAGACAGTTTTCTTTTCATTTCCAGATTATTGATCTAATCAGATGCAAACCTGCCAAAAATTAAAGACTAATCAATAAATCACTGTCAACCCTTTAGCTTGCCAAGAAATGTTACTCCAAGATTTAACTTGTTTTTGCTAAGGCTCCTGTTCCCTCATGAAAGACAATCTCCAGGTATGCACTAGTCTGCATGTGTCAGTCAACACATGACATTTTTACTGCTGATTCATTTCCTTCTCCTAATGAGGACTCAGCCCTTAGAAGCCAGCCTGCACACTTCCATGCACAACGTCTGAGCAGGAAAGAAGTCTTCTTTTAGGATATCTACAATTTTTTGTCACCTTCTTTCTCTTAAAAAAAAAATTAAAAAATTCCTTCCAAGGTGGAAACATAGTTCTCCTAATATAAAAGATTATTCCCTCAAAATATCAAGAGAAAATGTGGAACAAGAGGGTTTCATAACTCACATCTAAAATTAACACAGAGCATCTAACAAATCACAGTCCAGAACTACAAACTGATGTGTATATAACTCATCTCACATATTTATTCATAAACTGATTTTTTTCTGAATTGTTTGCAAGAATACATCAAAAAATGAAGGTATTTATGATTAACTGAAGTACAATACAACTGGGAGGGGGAGTACACACTTTCCAGCACACAAGCCCTTTGACATCTTGCTTAAAAAGATGTAGTTAATTTACTTACTTGTTCACACTTCAACAGACTAAATGGATATTAATTAAAAATGAAGTCTTAAATAGTATACTTATGAAAGTTGATAACTCCACCAAAAAAGCCTGAACCTCAATGCCATAAAACACTGAAGACAAATCTTAAAAATATTAAAAGAAGATGCAATAATCACCTTAATTATTGCCTATAATAATACTGAGTTTTAGAACCAAGAAACTAGAAACATGTATTTTTAAGGAATCATAAGGTTGAAGTTAGAAGCAGATAAGATGCAGGATTACAGAATTTTGTTTGTTTTTACAGGAACGATATCCAAAGTCAATTATCCTTTTAAGGAAGGCCAAAAGAATATGAGAAAAGTGTATTAACAAGATACCAAAACAAACATATTTCAAAATACTATAGCATTAACATAACTCACCAGTACTATAGTATCTTTTAAGGTCTGTGCGTCTGATATCTTTTAGTTGACCGTATTTTTTCTTTTTCTTCTCTTTGTCTGGAGCATTTTCCTTTTCCCCAGCAAATTTACAGTTGTCTTCAGAGGAACTGATTTGCTCCAAAATAACTTTACTTTCATCATCTTTCTCAGAAGGTATTTTGGAAACAGGAGATCCAGGAGAATTGGCAGAGACAGTCTCGGTGTTCTGTTTGGTTTGCCTTTTCTTTTTCAAACTATGCATAAAGAAAAAAAACCCACAACATTAATATGTAGCCAGCCTCTGCAGATAAGTCAACTCACTTGCTAACTTGATTTTTAATAGTGAATTTAGTATCAGAATTCCTTATAGCATACTCTTCAATCATTGTATCAGCATCTCAAGGGTGTCTTCTCAAGAATAACAAAAAAAAGTAATAAAGTTTCTACTGCTGTTTGCCAAAGAGGAGGAGAAACAGGGGAAAAAGAAACAAACAACATCTAAAAGTTGTTTGTTTTTTAAACCACCATGCATGTAAATGTAGAAACAAGACACTGAATCATGTTTTAAAGATGAAGCTTAGGATAAAACCTCAGATCATAATGTATTATAAGGCAACAGCTAACATAATTTCACAGTCAACTGCTCCTGCTTTATAAAGGCACTTGTTTTGGTATAAACTTGTTATTTATTTCTATTTTGTCCAAGGTTATCTCACAGTGAGCACCCATACTGCTCCACATTTGTTCTTGCACAACCCCCACCACCAGGTTCTTCCAATTGCTAATTAGCAGCTCCTGCCACAACAGGACCAATGTGGCCACAAACTGCTTGTGCAGGAACATGTTCCAGCTGCCATCACTTTTCTGAGAGAAATCTTAATGAGCTGCCTATAAATCTTCCAACGCATCACTACAGCAACAAGAGTGTTTTCTTTTTAGAAGACTCCTCCTTAAACCACAGCTCAAGTGAGAAGGATACCTTAGGAATCCTAAAATGGAATTTTTGTGCTAAAACACCATCTTTAGCACCAATTTTGCTTAATGAGAGATAAGTGACTATAGGCTGAGGGTCAGAGTCACTGCAATAGTCCTCAGTTCAGAATCACTGACACATATGACACACACAGAATTAAAAACTGTCTATCTAATGATCCTTCTTCCTAGTACATTAACTTCTTAGTTATCAAGTACCTAAAGGGGGGACGCAGTATATTCATCATGTTGATGTTAAACAACTTTGTTACCTGTGCAGAAAGAATTATGCAAAGAAAATACAGCCAACTAGGGCGTCACCACAAATGGGAAAAGGTTACATTATCTCACAGCAGTAGTTTGCATAAGGGAAAACAATGTATGAAGTTACTAATACAATGCAAGAATTTCAGGAATTTTTTCTTCCCCCTTGTATTTATATGCTATCAATATATTTTTTCAGGATACAACATAAAAAATACACAGAACATTTGAGAATTCTAGCAAGACATTTCAGGCTACACACTCTCTTTAAAAAAATAAATAAATATTAAATCCACTTCTCAAGTTTAGGATATTCAGCTTGAGACATCCAAGAAGTCAGTTTCTTAGAACACATGTGGCCAACACTGGAAAAGTGAAAAACTCGAAAAGATTTTATTGCAAAATCTGTGTCGACCACACATGTATGTACACATATTTCTTAAATGCTTCCCAAAGTAAGACAGCAGGACATTCACATTCTATAGGCAACTCAGTGAGGATGCTATGGTTCCCCATTCATTCAAATCCACTGATTTTATGACAACTACTAGTAGCTCATGCTCTGCACAGCAAAGAGTTTTTGTGTGCGAGAAACTTCACAGATCAGGTCCTGACTACAAAGGAAAACAACCTACAGATTTATAAAAGATAAAAGTGAATACATCTATACAACAAATTAAGTGTTTTGTTTAGACTAATGCATATGCATATGCAAAGGAAGCTTATTTTTTACTAGTAAGCCATAGTCCTGATCAAAGGCTGCTCTAGCAACTGCAAAATATTAGTGACAATGCGTACAGTGTCTATATTTATTCACGGTAGAAATCTCTGCAAAGCAGCCCTGTAACACTGAAATTACATATACTTACCATGGCTGTACTCAATTGCTGAGTTGTAAATGAGACACTTTTTACTCTAGTGACTCAATGACCTTCCTGGGTATCCAAATCCTCTGCTTCAGTTGAAGCAAACTGGAAAGTACCCACCAGCAGACCCACTTCTACTCACATCACATCAGAGACTTCTGTCTTCAGATTCCTGGTCTATTTGTTTTGATCACAAACTGCTAAGTAAGCTTTCTGTAGTACAAATGTAGTATCTCAAAACAATAAAAAAACAGCAAATGGAAACAGAGAATCCTTTTTTTGAGGGGGAAAAAAGAATAAAGAGCAAAACCTCTCCAGAGGTCAGAAGTTCTCATGACAATACTAACAGCTGCTGTCAGTACTTTCCTTAAAACATACTCATTTAAACTAGATTTCAAAGTTGCCCCAGGCAACTTTAAGAATAAAGAGCTAAAACAGAGCCTGTGCATTAGTGACAGAAAAAAAGGGAAAGCAGAAACTACCACTTAAACTGACTAACTGCAACATAACTGACTGATGCTTCTCGCTGTAGTGTTTAATGTTGCCTGATTCTCAGGTACTGCAGCCCACTGAGAGCTTATCACACAACCTACAGCATTCTCAGCACACAGCTGCTGCTGTGGATGGGCAGGACCATGGGCACTTTTAAGGTAAGAGTCATCAAGAATGTGTACTCCATAAATTCTATTCTATCCTCATGGCAGGCATCATGTTTTCAGGCAGCGCCAAGTCTACTCCTGCCCACTGCTCTGTTTCAGGGCAATTACCACTCAACGGTCAAAGCAGCAACCTCAGCACATAGAACAAATGCAGACTGAGTATCCATGACATTCAACACAGGACTTGGAGTTACTGCAACTCTGCTCAGAAGATGCTGCTTTTAGAGGTCTCTAAAGCCTGGCCAAAAATTAAGCAAAACCCTCCACTCCCTCTTGAAAAAACCTCAACTATAAAATCCCAAGGAACCAAAACAAGCCTTCAGCAGTATTTGAAACCATAACAGCAGCCTCAAATTTACTATGCTTTTTTACATTATTAGGTGCATCCTCTTAGTAGAGCAAATACCAAATCCTATATACACGAGGCAATGCATTACTAACACCCACTGGTAGAGTGCAGCCAAGATTGGGCTGTGAAGAGCACATCTTCATCAAGCACATCTTAAACAAAACTCCATCCCCTTGAGGCACCCCCTTCAGCCTCCACTCACCCTTCCCTCATACTGACCTGCATGCCCCAGCAAGGCAGACTGGGCACTCACACAAGCTGCCAACCCCTTTCCTGCTCAGATTTCAAACTCATCACCTCCTGAAGAAGTTGGAGGCTGAAGGTCTCATCTACTCTTTGTTCAACTTGCATGTATTTCCCACCCTTCACAGCAAGTGCTGCCATGGAAGATGGATTTAAGACCACCATTTGTCAAATTATCTCCTTTTTCAACTACACCGGAAGATTTAGCATGGTTTTGTTTAATCTTAAAGGAGACTCGTCTCAATAAAACCAACATTGAGTCTTGTCATAATGGTTATGAAAGCAAAAGGGAACTGAAGGCCAACAAAATAAATAAATAGATAAATAAATAAATAAATAGCCCCCCCCACGGTTGGACCAGTGTCAGGTTTTGTTACTAAATCAGCCTTTATGAAAAAACAATATGCACCTTTTCTGTGAATGGATAAGGTGTAACTGCAGATGTCTGTTTTTGAGTATCTGAGTCTATGGATATGTTGCTGTGTTTCACTAGGAGAGTTGCTGCGGGAGGGAAGAGGGAGAAAGAAAATGGACTGGCAGGAGAAACAACCAGCTTATCTGCAAAAACACTCCAGTTTCTGAGAACACACTCTTGCACATCTGTACTTTCACTTAGACACCAGATAATGTTTTTCAAGCTAATTGGTTCTGACAGGCAAAACGTTTCCTCTGAATTTATACAGAGGCACCCTTTTGCAGCTACCCAGAATGTTCTCTAAGCAACAAGTGATAAACAATTTTCTCAGTCGGTCCAAACACAAGAGTGTTCCCATAAAAGTTTTCAGTCTGTTATTGTGCACAACAGATGGCATGGGGGCTTTTCCATTGGGTCCCATGAAAATCAGAGGAACTGGTTCTTAATGGGCACTGGGAACTCTCTGCAGAGATCTTTCAGGCACCTACCCTACAGAGGGAACAGCGAGTAGAAACTTTCTGCAACAAAACAACCATTCTCATACCATTTACTAAAGACTAACAATCTGAAATGGACATAACTTCACAGTAAGAAGGTAAAAAACCAAGGTCAGCAGTTCTCACTTAATTTGCAACTGACTGCTGAACAGCTTGGCCCCTGACTTACAGGAAAAGAGCTAGGAAAGATTTCAATAAATGGCCTACTTTCCATCTTACAGACCCAAGTTTATTTGACTGCCTACAAAAGGCAAATAAATCTGTATTTTTAGGATAAAATGGCCTGAACTTCCCATTACACTAATAAGGCAGGTGGTAGGTGTAAAAAGAAAACTGATCAGAGAAAGAAGGGGTGATGTCATCTGCACAGCTTTTACAAGAAAACTACAAGCAACCAGTTGCAATTCCAACACTAAGACAATAAAGCAATTGAAATCTCACAATATTTTTTTCCTAGAAATTCCATTTGGTTTTGCTTAATACTTATTCAACAGAGATGCCTAACAAACAATTCAACAAGGATCTAGTTTGGTATATACAATAATGACAGACAAAGAACACTAGGTCCATATCACAGGATGTTCTAAAAAAGTCCTAGGATAATAAGGTATTATTTTTATTATGTATTAGATTAATAGAAGTCACACATCATGGACAATGCTCACTTTAGAAATGAAAGCATCTAACAAACTGGCCTTCCAAAAAATATAAATAAAGACCTGGGAAGGGAGAATAAATCTTCACTTTATCTTGAAGGTGACACAGTTTTCCTTTTGGGAAATATTCCGCAATGTGCATCCTCTAAAATGTGCCTTGATATCCGGCATGCAGTCAGCTTAACATCCTGCACAGCACAAACAGATCATGTTCTACACAGGCTTTTTAAAAAATGCATTTATATATATATGCAATGAGATTAACAGAACTTGCAAAAATGAATTTTAAAACACTTCAAAATCATAATCTTTTTGTTCCTATCCAGTTTCCTGTTAATTTACTTTGTAAAAAACGATACACATCCCAATTATTTCATTCAAAATTAACAATTTTAATCTTTGTTTAAATCTCTGCATTCAATATAATATGTACTCATTTCTTTGTACCCTACATGCCATCCAGAACAGCTAAAGAAATCAAATTCCTGCCATGAAAAAAAAAACCAAAACATACATAAACCTTTCAGTAAAAATCGCCACTGGGCACTCATTGGTCTGATCCTAGGCAGCTATTCTATACCAGCCTGCACAGTTTATCCATCTCCCCTTCACCCAGCTCAATGCCAGCACAACTTAGAGAGCTCCAGGCATGGCCGTGCCCTCATCCATCTGATGTAACATGATGAAGAAGCATCTCAGACAAAATAAACCATTGCTGTTTGCAAAGGCAAAAGAAGTCAGACTGCTTGCCAGACCGTAACGCTTCACTCCTGACTTCCTCTGTGCGTCGACTTTCACTTCACAGCAGAAATGACACAAAACCATTCATTCTCAGTGAGAAATCTTCCTAAAACTAAACAGCAACCACCCTGCACAAGAGTACATGTCACAAAACATCTCTTTTCAGACTGGTATGCACCCTGTTTTGGAAATGAGCAAGCCACAAGACTGTGTATTTACTATGAAAACAGACTATTAGGACAAATATAAGAGACGTAAGAAGTTTTTTATGAGAGATTTAAGAAACTAACTGCAGAGAGGGAAAAAATCTATGAAAAAAGGTAGCTCTGAAATAGTTCTAAAGGAAAACGGTGTAGTTGCAGCATGATGGCTGCAGACACTGAAAGGTGACCATACCCTGGTCTTTCCAAATGTCAAACAGCAACTACAGAAAGCTCAGATAGTAGTAGCACAGGCCAAAGCTGGAAATTTCCACTTTTATTGGAACTCCTGTCATGAATTTACAACAAATAGCAGCATCAGGTTTCACACATGGTCAGTCATCAGTAGTTTTTTCAAGACAGCTGGCATGCTCCAAAGAGTAAACAACAATCAATACAGAGTCAGTTTTAGTATTGATTAATATGACCGAAAACAGTCGGAAGGATATCCAGCACTCCGTGACTCGAACTGCAATAAACATTTACAAGGAAGCGATAAAAAAGTAGATTAAAGTAACCGACAATTAAAGCGAAATCCACGGGAAATGTGGCATACATTGTGCAGTGGTAACACAGCTCAACCTACAGTCAGGGAAGAATCCCAGGGAATGTTATTTCAGTATTTCTTACATGAGAAGTACCAGGGGTGTGAAATTCTTGGAAGAAATACTTGCACATAAGGTGAAAAGCAGCTAAAAATAAATAGCTTAAGCATGTGGTGTTTGCCAAAGATGTAAACAGAGACAAAAAGTGACTATAAAAATTCATTATGGCAGAGCCTATGAAGAAGAGACTCACAGATATACAGCCTTTTGGGGTTTTTTTTGCTCAGCACGTACCTACAACTAGAAACTGCTAGAAGGTCGTACACCTGGGGCACACTACTGAGGGAATCCCTGCACATACCCACTTTTTTTTTTTTCTTTTTTCTTTTTTTTTTTCCTCTTAAGCATCTGAGAAGTCCCTGCCAGAGATAAAAGCACGGCGAGTGCAGTGGTAATGGGGCAAAAAGCAGAGCAAATCCCTAGGATTCAAGAGAAGCACAGTACTATATTACTATTTCAGGAAGAGCATGTAGCTCAAACAGGTGTTTTAAGTTACTTCTATCAGCAAAAGAAGGTGCCTCTCTCTCTGTTCACCATTGATTCTGTCCCCAGGAGTAGTCCCCACATGTTTTCACACACAAACATTTGTTGCAGCTCCACAGGGACTGGATCTGGGAAATTATCTACGTTAAAGATAACCCAGCATAAGTGCCAACACACACATTTATTTTTTAAAACCAGATCACTCCCCCATTAGATTCCACTTGGCTGTGCAAGTGGGATCTAATTGTGTATCAACACAAAGGAGAAGGCCAAAAGAGGAGACAAGACTGTCCTCCCAAGCAGCAGTGCTAGTTCAAAGGCACCTGGCATAGACTAAAGGGCTTATCAAGCTACAGCCTTGCTTGTTCTCTGTAATGTTAGGCTGAGATCAGCAGAAAGAGGAAGTCAGAAAGCCAAAACAGATGCAGGGCACATCATGCCCAACAGACCTCTGGATAAGAGCACTGAAATGGTTGTGACGGCTTTTTCCATTTATCCAGGAAAGGCACACTTATGTTGGGAAATTTTCAGCAAGGTTTCTGCTGCAAGGGCTGAGAGACAGGCAGCTTCCCCTGCTGCAAAAAACAAGGAAACAGTGACTCTGCTTCTCCAGTGGCAGTAGGGAGAAGAAACTTGTTTTTCTCATGAAGAGGATCTTAACATTTAATAAGTTGACTCCACTTGGTAAGTGGAGTCACCTGGTTTTCTTTACTGATCAGTAAGGTCACGGGGATCCCAAAGTAAGCATGGTAGAGCATTGAGTGACCCAAGTAAAGTAAAAATTCAATTATTTCTTTATTTAAATGACCACTACAAGAACTCTTGGAGAGGGAGGGGACTGAGACTTAAAACACCTGTCTGCATTAGCTTTTGCTTTTATTTAAAAAGTTACTTTGAAAATTATCATTTAAATGTCAAGCCCCTCAGCATCATTGCACCATTCTGTGTGGCATGAAACTACAGGTTTAATACAGATGTAAAACAAATAGTTTAAAAAAGACAGAAAAAAACATACAACTATTTATCTTCTTAGTAATAATAGAAAAGGATGAAAAGCACTAAAAAGGAAGCCAATCTAATGGTTTTAAATGCTAAATTTCATGACGATACAGTTACTCAAATGCCATAATGTATTTCTCGTGACATCTCTCATAACAACAGAGATGCTGTGCACATGCTTACAAAAAGACTGCAAAGTTACCTGCTCAGGAACAAACTTACAGCAAGAAGCTTCATGATATCAGAGGAGAAATGTTCTATTTAAAGTATTTCAGAGTAATTGTTAAAAAACAAATTTCAACCAACCCATCACACGTCTCAGTTCTATTTTTGCATTCATTGTCCTTAACTTGTAACCTATTTTGCATGTTGAGAAGTTTAATTGGCTTCCTGAACAGACACACACTCAGCACAGGAGAGGAAATGTCCAAGTGTGCTGAAGATCCTGTAACATGGATTAAAGGTCAATTAAACACCCACTAATGCTGATAATGGGTAAGAAAATGAAGGATCTGTAGCTTTAGCGTTTGGAATAAAGATACTGTCTTTGTAAGTGAGAACAATCACCCCCTCTCACCCAGATGAGGTGTCTGTATCAATGCTTCTGCACAAAATAATACAGCATCACCTTTTTAATACTATGGTCAAAAGATCATTAACCCTAAGTATAACGATGATATGACAGGGTAGGCCTTGTCCCCATGGGGACAGTCACATGACATGCATGAACCAATGCAACTTCTCTTGTGTACATCTTACTCTAAAAAGTGAGTATTTGGCATGATCTGATGTTTTGCAGAAGCCATGCCACTATACTAGTGTAGCAGGTTGTCCATTATGTTTACACTTGTAAGAGATAAAATGTGCATTAATTACTATACCTTAATATTTTTCTGTGTTTTTTATATCAAACATTTTTTTATTTTTAACTGAAAAACAGTTTGGATTTTTTCATTTACTCTTCAGCTGAAACTTTAAACATTCAATCAAAATGTTTATGATTGGAAGGGAAAAAGCAATTACCACAGGAGGAAAACAAAAGCAAAAAATAAAGAGGTAGCAGAAGGACACAAGAGGTTCTGCTCTATCTCCATGTTTTTCAGACTCCACAAGTTCAGAAGGTCCCACTGCATTTCAGGCAGATGCCACACCAGAATAAGCTGAATCACAGAATTATTCTGGTTGGAAAAGACCTTTCAGATCATCAAGTCCAACCATTAACTGTGCCGAATCCAATGCTTACATTTTGTTCCTAAACACTGTATCTACATGCCTCTTAAAACACCTCCAGGGGTAGAGACTCAACCACCTCACTGGACAGCCTGTTCCTGTGCTTAATTACCCTTCAGTGAATAATACTTTTCTGATACCTAATCTAAACCTCCCTGGCACAACTTTGAGCCCATTTCCTCTTGTTCTGTTGCTTGTTACTTGGGAGAAGAGACCAATCCCAACCCAGTACAACCTCCTCTCAGTAGAAAGCAATAATGTCTCCTCTCAGCTTCCTTTCTGCAGGCTCATCAATCCCAGTTGCCACAGACACTCCTCATAGGGCTTGTGCTCTAGATTCTTCATCAGCTTCTTTCCCTCCTCAGTACTCGCTCCAGCACCTCAATGTCCTTCTCGTAGTGAGGGGCCCAAAACTGAACACAGGATTTAAGGTGCAGACTCACCAGTGCTGAGTACACAGGGACAACCACTTCCCTACTCTTGCTGGCCACACTGTTCCTGATACCAGCCAGGATGCCGTTGGCCTTCTTAGCCACCTGGGCACACTGCTGAGCCATGTTCAGCTGGCTGTTGACCAACACCCTCAGGTCCTTTTCCTCTGGGCAGCTTTTCAGCCACTCTTCTCCAAGCCTGTAGCATTGCCTGGGGTTGTTGTTGTGACCCAAGTGCAGGACCCAGCACTTGGCCTTGTTGAATCTCTGATGAAAACAAAAAGTCACAGTACTTTTGAATTTGACTTACAAGGTAGTCCCTCTGCTTAGCACCAAGTGACCTCACTCCTGGCAGCAACCACAAGCACACAAGCTGCAGAATGGCTGGGGGTTAAGTGCTGCCTTGTCGCTGCTGAATTGGAGCAGGGGGCTGGCAGGGAGAAGTGTGTCAGCTATCTTCGGTTCTCTGCTGTGTTCAAGGACAAGGGCTTCCTACCAAGCCTGGCTGGCCACGACCAGATAAAGCAGGTACTCTGCAACACCCTGTCCTGCCTGCTGACACTGTTCCCACTTGCCCATTCCCTTCTGGGCTGGGCAGGAAAGGTCCCTAGCACACTGGGTCCTGACAGGTGGGGGGGAACTGCTGGCCTCCCCTCCTCTCCACTGCCCTGGCATCTCATCCCACAGCAGCAGTGCCTTGGACCTGCTCCCACCAACCTTGCTAAAGCTAACAGTGTATTTCTTCGTGTGCACAGAAGTGCTGAAATGCATCAGTTCACAGGATGAGAGTCATATGCTGTAAAGTTTTAAGACACACTGTGGAATTGGAAAAAAAAAAAAAGAAAAAGAAAAAGAAAAAAAAAGAAAAAGAAAAAAAAGAGGGGGTTTGGCAGCATTTGTAACACAAAACATTCTATAATAACAAAAAACCCTTCTCAGCCTCAGGCAAGCACAACTGCTACATGTAGCAGGGAGGAGGAGCATCATCTTTTTTAACACAGATATTGAACACAGGGATAAATCTGCTTAAGGAGATTTGATTGTTAACAATTGTCTGATTGAAACATGATTAACACCTTGAAGCCATGTATTTATAGAAGTATTACTGAAAGCAAAAATCCAGCAGCTGACAGAAAGGCATTTATGTTAAAATCATAAAATATATTTTAAGTTTACTTGTAATTGGCTAGATGTTAAGTTTACACCTATTGAAATAAAACCAGCCACTCCAGGAAAAGAGTTGTAGAATCCTGGAGTTAACAGTATATGAACAAGCTCTCCTTGCCAGAGACTGCTGTCTTGACAGGAAAATACTCAGTGCATTAGCACACTAGGAGAGCTGATTTATGGCTCATGTACATTAAAAAGGTTTTCCAGCATAAGAACAATTCTCTCCCTCCTCCCCAAATTCCTAACCAGTTCTGCTGCTCTCCTTGGAATTTTCTCTCAGTCAACACAAATTCCACAGACCTCAATGGAATAGCATAGCTATTAAGGCATAGCTGACATGCATACTTAAATTCAGATGATCCTAGGAAACACTCTCTGCTTAGACTACAGAGTGGGGCAGAAAAAACCACAAACCTACACTTGCAACCCTCCCCCCATAATCATATTGGCAGAAGCAGGGTGAGCTGGGGAGAAATCCCTTCCAAACCCAGTCTGGAAGCTGGATTAATGCTGAGGGCATGAGAGTTTACCAGCCTGGCACTATAGGGAACCTAAATGCCATCAGGAATATCGACACAGTGTTTCACCCGATCCGATGCCCCAAGGAAAAGGGAAAAATCTTAATATCCTAGGGGAGGCAGGAGTGGGGAGCCCAGTGCCCACAGGCACACAACACAAACTGCAGAACACACAAATAATAGTTCAAATACAATGCAGGCAGACAGTCATACACTGTGTCCATGCAGGATCCACAGCATTTCTGCTCTTACTGACAACATTCCCTTAGTTAGCTATATAATGCTTTCCAGTCTCTCAGATGGGGCAAAAACCTCCCTCTCTCGAAAAGCACATTCCTGCAGGTACAACTTGTATCTTTCTCTTTAGAAGTGCAGCACCATCACCAGAAACAGACCATCTCACCAGCAAAAACAGCAACCTGATGTAGAGGCCAAAGTCTTGAATCATGGCAGCAGATACAAGGCAGGCAACTTCATCTGTGGGCCAGAAACACCAGCAACCTTGAAGAAGCATGTCTAGTTTCTTACCAACCCAGGTTTTCTTTAGTCCAGAAAACTCTAACATATCTCATGATGCTGACTCTTCTCCTTCTCAAAATACTGTACACCACACTTCCTACCACAATGTGGTATAAAGCACAGGAGAGCTGACCAGGGCTGCTGACACATTGTGGTAAGACAGCTGGGATTTCTCACAGCGTAAGTAAGTGATCATTAACAGCACCACCAAAAAGTCAGTGTGATTAGGCATCTCTCCAGGTGTGTGCTCCCATGTAACTTAAACAAAAGTGTGGCTCCTTCTGGAAAGTGCCTTCATGCCACAGCAGATCCTTGATGGCAGCTCTGCCATCCATGAGAGATGTGGCAAAACCAGAAGGCTAAGTGGGACCACCTCTTCCAGTAGCATCTTACCCAGCATCAGTTTGAAATTGACTGTGAAACCATACAACTGCCAAGTATTAATGCTAAATTTCCCCCAGCAATTAACCAGGCTTGATTTTAAAACAATTCACTGGAGTATAGCAGAATTTTATGCTGCAGGTCCTAAAGAAAACACGTCTGGGAGGCTGAAGGGCAAGACCATACCTGCAGGCACTACAGAAACACAATTTTAAAAGGTAATTATATCAGTTTCCTTCTGATAAAAGTAAAGTCTGTATCTCATCTATCCAGAAAGCCATGTTTTGAAGCCTCCAAATTTTATAGCTTTTAAGATACAACTTCTTTAAATCCCTCCAAGAGCAAAAGGTAAATGGCATGGCTCACCAGGAGCCTCCAGCACACCCTTCATGCCCAGCATACACAGCTGTAAGGCCACAGGGTGTCCTGGACAGAGGAAGGTGGAGTAAGACAAAATACATTACAACTATGTTAATAGTAACTCTTATCAAAACTGCACAGACTCCTACATCAAAAGGCCTATCATGTAATTATTTATGTTCTAAAAAGGAGACTAAATAAGTTTCTTTTTTGCAGTTTCTTTGTAAAGGCTGATAAGAAACACCCTTTCCCTTTGGGAAAAGCAAATGTAAGGTCATTGTATGTTTGCTGCCTAACAAGTCAGCCTTGTATGTAACTTGCAAGGTGACTAGTGAAAATTCTGAAATTGCTGCTGTGAGAGAGCACGTTCAAAGATGAAATAAACTCCTTTCTGTATATTCAGTGATATATCCCTGAAGAAAACAAGAACATCAAGAAACCCTGCCTTTCTTCCCTTTCCTAAAAAAAGCATCTTTATACAGAGCCCACACTGTAACCCAGTCTCACTTCAGATGCAGAGGGAAGTGAACGGGTGAGGAGATTAACCACGCTTCCTGTCTTATGCAAGCTTTGTATCTCCATAAATAGCAGGTGTGGTACTGGAAAGTTTTGAAAAACCCCGAAGAAAGCCTCAGGGCCCCATTAGGTACTTTCATTAACTCTGTTATCCAGTAACAAAACTCTTCTTCAGTCCTAAATGACCCCACTGCTCTTGAGGATCAAAGCACTGGAAAGAACCGAGGCTGCAGAAACCACCACCTTATTTATGCTTCCCAGAGGAAGCACTAATGTTGGGAATAATTCTGTGATTCACAGACTAAGTAGAGGATGGTAATTCATGCTCTTCTGTAGACTCTCATCCTGTACCACAGCAGGATGACAAGATCGCTGATATAAAAACCTCAGAGTCCAGAAAGCAACAGCAACGTGAAATGAGGAAACAGTTCCCCAGATAAACAGCTGTTCAACATACTTGTACTGCAACACTCTTCAATTTTCCCCCAACACTCATTCTCCAGGTTTATACTTAAAATAAAAATAGAACTTCCTAGTTTTTTTATATATAAAATCCTAAGTTTATAAGCAATGAACAGCAAGTGTCTCTCAAGCATCCAAAGGACCTGATCAACTTCCCAAAGATCTAATCAAAAGTTATTCATGCTGCTTGTCTGTGACATTCTAGATATTCTGTCTGAAAACTGCAGCTATTGCAAAGGACACCTGAAATGCTAATGTACACAGCAGCAGGCACAAAGTCTGCTAAAAACACTGAAACCCCTCACTTTTAAGTAACTGGAAGGCAAAACATGCTACTCTATGTTTCAGAATATATTTTATGGCTTCTCTCAGCACACAACACAGCAAATCAACTATCCTACATATGCACACCTAAATAACAAAGCAAATAATATCCATTGCTCCCCATAAATCTGAAGTACTAATATCTTCGGCCTGTTCTTAGAAAAGAAAATGCCTCAAGCATCCATGTTATCAGTTGAAACAATACAAGTAAAATGCAGTACTACTTTAGTTTCAATAACAGGATTATGAGGTAATGTTTATATGTCTGGAAGCAAAGCTAAGAGATTTCCATTATACGGATGAGCTGAAATGATGTATTATTTCCTAGAGTAATTTTTTAAGAATTAAGCATCTCCAGAATCTTGGCTTGGCTATTCTTCACGCCCAAGATAAATCTCCATGATGGTTTGTTTTAAAAACAACGTGTGGAAAGTTTTCCTTTTAAAAACAAAAAATAAATTATGGGTGCTACAGGAAACCTGAATAAACATCAACACTTTGGCTCAGCAGAGCACAAACAATTGCAAGGAGATGGCTGCTGGAGAAACAGTGATCTGAGGAGCACTCAACATTTGAAGACTGTTATGTGAAAATACAGACTGCCAACAAGAAAAGCACATAACAGCAAAACCTGTGACAAAGTCTCATGTACAGGAAATACCCTAAAGAAAGTATGTGCATATATTCCCTATCTGGGTTTCCCTCCTTCCTAGCCACCACTGATACCCTTCCCTGTGTGCTCACTACAGTTTTCTCATTTCATCACCTTCCTAATGTCTTAATAGCCACAGGAATGAAAAATAGAAACTTTACAAATACCAAATCTAGGTACAAAACAGAACAAAGTCAGGAAAAAAAATAAATATCTAAACTAGATGCTTATAAACTTGTTAATTTGCAATAAACAAAAGACTGACTAAAGGAGTGACCACAGTGCATCAGACCCATGGTCCATGCAAGCCAACATCCTGCCTCCAACAGCAGACAAAAGGAAGGACCAGGAAAAGAATGTAACAATATGACAAGAATATATGACTTCTCCAGTTAACCTTTCCAGACTCTGGCAGTTTACAGCTCAGTAACTATGTTTTAATGATTCCTACTGTCACAGGTTGTGAATGATTAAAAGGAAAGCTCAGGTTAGGTTGTAAACAACCGATGTGACTGGAATGCTGTATACCATTTGTTGGATGGTTTGTTGGACTTATTTTTAAGCATTAAAAATAATTAGAAAAAGAAAAAAAGTTGTAAATCAGAGCTGTTAAAAATAATGTAATTGTACTAAACATTCATGTATCTTTCTAAAATCTTGGTTTGAATGTACAAATCTTGATCTAGATGAACGGAAACTTAGGTATCTAAGCCAAGAATGTAAATTAAATTAAAACATAGCATGAATTCCTTTGTTTCCCTTAAACATTCACATCATAAAGCAACACAAGGTGAACAGGTAGTACAACTGGCTTCAGGTTCTGACAGAGTATTATCAGCAAGCTGTAACAAAATGGAGTGTTTGCCTACTCAGATGAGCACTGGACCATGTCCCAGATATCTATGTAGTTTTTTCAAACAAATTATGGTAACAAGACCAAAGTAAATTCAATAAACACAAAAGCATCCAAATCCCAATGAAAATACACTCACTTCATATTTGACTTCAGAAATCTGGCTCTCAGCAGTGACCAAAAAATGAGACTAAGAATTAAATTTTGTAACTCCCCTGGAAACTATTAAAAATCATACAATGTAAGTATAATTCTTATGGTTCATCTCTATACAGCATCCTTCAGCTTAACGTCATCAGAACTTGGAGGTACAATTATTAATAAAATTAGCATAAGCATTTTGGTTGACTTGTTGTAAAGTAACGCTTTTTTCAAATAAAGCACATTTTTTTTTTGTACCAGAGGGCTACCTGATATAGCTCATAGATCATAGAAATCTGGAAAGTGCTGAGTAACTCAAAGTAAGGAAGGTAAGAGACGGAAAAAATGAAACTAAAAGAACTCTTTTAGTCATTCTTTTGGAAAACTACTCAAACTTTTCCCTTAAGATATCTCCTATAACTTCCTGTGCAAATATATCCAGTATCACACAACAGTACATGCAAAGCAATTCCAGTTTCGAGATTTACAGTCAGAGTTTCAGACTACCAATTCTATCCATGTGACACACGTCACAAGTATTGGTAATTTCTTTTTAAATTAAGATGTTAATAGCTCTTCATTTCACCAGGTGAAATACCTCTGAACTTAAAACTATGCAATGGGCAGGGGAAAACGGAGAGGTTCTCAATTCCGTGAGACAGGGAAGATAAAGGAAGCACAGGCAGAGTGAAATAGCAAGTTGTATCAGGGTTCAAGGGCACATAATCATAATAAAGCACCACGTATCACAGTAGACTCAGGGACCCAACACAAATAGATGTGCCATTGTACATCTATATTACACTGTACCATTTATTTTTGGACTGGCTGGATACCACGACAGACTTCACAGCAAGAGCAGAGTTCTTTGCAAGAGCGGGAGGAATATCAGTCCATTTGGGAGCTAGTGACACAGAAGTAAATAGAAGAGCCTAAAAACAAGGTTTGAAGAATTAGGCAAGAAAACTTAACTACACAGAATAGTCCTTAAGTAGGAGTAACAGTCTTAAATAAGGACCTATTACATAACAGAAATTTATGCTTGCATGTTACTCTTCTACTTCTTGCTTGCTGAACACCCACGAACTTCAACATCTTATATGCATAAGGAATATAAATTGGTCTTTTAAAAGTTTTTCTAGGGATTTATATTTTGTTTGAAGTTACTTGTTTCATTTCTTGCCAATCAAGGCAAAAAATAAGCCCTTCAACAGAAAACACGGTGGGTAAAGGAGTATTTCGTAAGAAGCAAAAAAATAGATTGTGAGGGTTTTATTTCAGCTTCAAGTGCCACAGGGAGAAGAAGAGACCTGGAAAAAAGAATGCACTCAGATCATGAAGATCTGTAGTAGACAGATAAAATGGCTGGGTGTCTCTCTTCTATAGAGAGTTTTCAAATATTTTAAAGGATGTTTAAACCAGCTTATTTACAAGCCTTATTTGGGGGACAGATGCAGACAGATATTTCATATTAATGCAGACAGTTATTTCTTATTAATCTTGCTCCTCTCTGGAAGTTCAATGGCTGGTTTGTCAGCACATCATGAGCACTATGCTAACCATTTCAATTAATTTGGGGTTCTCAAGCTAACCTTTCCAACAATTGCTAGCACAACCAGACACTGAGTGCCACCCCTTCCAAAAACTGTCCAGAAGGGGACAAGATTACAGTAGCCTGGAGGCCAAAAGCCACCTTCTGATGGGAAGTCAGACACTTTGGGATGCTGGCAGGGCAGAGACGCCACTGCTTGTCCTGCTGTTCATGCCCATATGCTCCCTTGCTCTGCCAGCAGAGTACTCGGGTTTCTGTTAGCAGAAGCTTAAGAGAAAGAGCTAACTCCTCCTATTTTTCAGTTAATACCTTTGTCCTTGTTAATACCACAGTAACTCTTCCTCTCACAACAAAGAGTGAAGTATTCTATTAATATTTTTTTCATTAATATAGTCCACAAGGTATCTATAAAACATTTTATTTCTTTGACACTGAATATACATGTTTTCTCCTGCAGGAACTTTCTTCCCAGCCCTGGGTGGAGCAGAGCCTTTTTCCCCAACATATAACATAACTGCATTTCTCCAAAGACAAAGTAAGTTACCTGCCATTAACAGATGTCACAGATGCATAGAATCATAGAATTAAGGTTGGAAAAGACCTTAAGATCATCAAGTCCAACCATCAGTCCTACACCCATGACCCCTAACCCGTGCCTCGAAGCACCAAGTCTACCCCTTTTTTGAACACCTCCAGGAAGCACCACCACCTCCCTCCAGGTGGTGCCTCCAACACCTCCCTGAACAGCCTGTTCTAATGCCTCACCACTCTTTCAGGGAAGAACTTCTTCCCAATATCCAGTCTGAACCCCAATACAACTTTCTTTCAGGTAGTTGTAGAGAGCAATGAGGTCTCCCCTCAGCCTTCTCTTCTCTAGGTTGAACAGCCCCAGCTCCCTCAGCCTCTGCTCGTAAGACCTGTTCTCCAGATCCCTAATCAGCCTAGTTGCCCTTCTCTGCACCCTCTCAAGCACCTTGATAACCTTCCTGTACTGCAGCACCCAAATCTCCACACAGTGCTCAAGGTGTGGCCTCACCAAGGCCAAGTACAGGGGCAGGATCCTGGTCCTGCTGGTCACACTATTCCTGATGCAGGCCAGGATGCATTTGGCCTTCTTGGCTGCCTGGCTCATGTCCTTCACCACAAAACTTCCTCAAGTCTTTAGCCACTGCTACATACCACCTGAACAGAAGTAAAGAAGTGCTGCAGCTTTTCCCTATGACTTCTAAGTGGTGGGACAGTCATATCTCTAGATATCTGTAATGCACCAAAGCTCGGGTTTTAGTGCAGTTTCAATACTGCACTAGTGTGTGAAAAGTGTGAAGAGAGTATATGCTTTTCCTCTTCATCAGTGAAGAAAGTATCTGAGTCAAAGACATTTTTTACACTGACTTTCTCCCCCTCCTACGCCCTGCAAAAGTGAGAGACCTTTGGCTCTTCTTGTACATCACAGCTCAGAGATGATTACAGACTTCCTAAATTAATAAAGATAAGTTATTAGGAAATCAGTGTCATTTATTCCATAAAAATCACCAATCATTAATTTCAAATTATAAAAATGATTGACTGAAAAAAACATTGCTTTTCTTTGTAAAGATTATGCAGGCAGCTTAACCTATCAGCATATAACTACCTTTTTTCAGCTGATCTTACACGATGAGAAAATACTAATTAGTCTGTGCTTTATTTGAAATCAGGTAAGTTTTAGGTTTAGACATGTTTATGATTTATATGTGCCTGTTTTTCTACACACTCTTCAGGAACTAGATGCTGAAAGCTCAAATGAAGTGCAATTTGCAATGGAGCACCCAAGAACCGCTTTGCATTACAAATAACAATTATACTTTATCACCAATATCCAAACCGAAAAATATCACCACTCCAACATTAGGGACACAGCAAATAAAGCACTTCCTGCATACATAATGCAGCATGGTTTGCAGTTTCTTTCATTCTTGGAAAAAATTGTAGCGCCTTGTGAAAAATGCAGAATTAGGAGTTCCATATTTTAATCAACACTGAAGCAAACCCTGTAACCTTACCGAGCAAAATAGCCTTGTCTTCGCTCCTTCTTCTCTTCCTTGGTCTCCATTATGTACAGTCAAAAGGGCAAGGTGAGCAGCCAAGCGTGATGCTCTTTTTCACCTCAGCACTTCATATCCAGGCAGAGTCTCCTGCACATAACATTTAAAAACAGGAAGTTCAGAAATCAACATGTTGACAGCACCTACAAAAAACAACTGATCCAGTGACAAAGTAAAGTAAAACTTTAACTAATCAAGGCTTGCCATGTGTTATCCATTTAGTATCCAATGAGAGAAAAGCGAATAAATGCAGTCAGGCCAGTTTCTCCAGCAGAGAAAGAGGCATCGTGCAAAGCAGGTAACCCAGAAAGCAGCAGCAAGTTATAAAACCCTGGAAGGATTAAAATATTTTGCAAGCTGTTAGATTGTTTATACCAAAATATCTTCCTGGTTTCGTGTGTTTTATAGACAGGGGGATCAAAAGAAGCTTTGGAAATACCCAGTATAAACAGCATAACCAGAAAGAACATCACATTCACTTGTAAAAATTCTGGAAAATAGTGAGAAGTCAGAAAATTTTAAAACAATGTAAAGAAAAAAGAGTGAGCTACAGTATTTACACGTTTGACTGTTGTGAACAATACAGAAGTTCAAACAAGTATACAGGGAAAAAAAAAAAAAAAGGACCTTCTGCTCTCCAGATAAATTACAGCCACCTTGAGATAGACAAGACTAGGGAACGTTTTCTGAGAAGTTAAAAAAAAAAAGAAAAAAAAAAAAGAAGAGACTAGTAACACTGGCTTTTGAGACAGAAATCACCACCTCTTTGCAGAATGCTGTAATGAGGCACTCGGAAACCAGGAGTTAGGAATTTCAGAACTGCTTGGTAATTACTGCAATTAATGATATTCCACATCAATTGCTATCAAATTCCTGCCAAGACATTTTACCTTCTCCTCTCCAACACACATTCAACCTACCCTGATGATAACTTTAGTACATGTACAAAATAAGTTAACTTCCTAAGAGTTCTTATCAGTATTCAAGACTAAAGTTCAAACCAGAAGTTACTACTAAACATTTAGTGGAATGGGCTGTATAATAATGAAATGAAAGCCACATAAATTATGATTCATAGCAAAAGAAGAGAAATCCCCTGGGACCTAATCAGTTCCCACTCTTTTCCCTTGCATTAAAAGATCATAAGCTACAAACTGTCAGATGTAAACAGAAGAGATAATACAGTAAAAATATACTAATCTACTTGAAAAGCCAAAGAACATATCATGCTACATTTTATCAGAAATATTTGCCATAATTTAATTTCCATGTTAATGGACACTCTTTAAATGTTAAATTTGACCATGACATGTTTTGCTTTATAAATAGAATAGTATTTTATCTCTGTACGTTAGTGCATGTTGCAGCCTTCAGCCAGACACAAAAAACTACAGAACAGTAGCATAAGAATAGCATTAAAAAAAAATTGTCCTGCTTGGATGGCCAATCTGCATGAAGATACCACATACTGCCTGGGAATTCCAATGTAGCCTTATCTTCCCTGTTGGGGCAGGTCCTTGAATCTTCAGAGGATCAAAAATGGTGGCTTAGTTAGCCCTGCATTTAAATTACAATAAATCTTTCAAAGCAACTACAATCTCTGTAGCAAACTACAAAGAGATCAGCAAAAGAGGAACCACAGGAACAGCTTGGCCTTCAACACACTCTGCAATGCAGGCACAACAGCACTGACAGGCCAGAGTCCAGTTGAACGCTGACACCAAGAACTATCAAATAACACATGACCATCAGCACAGCAGGACCCTTGGGAATAAGAAGTGGAAAGCAGGAAGGGCCCCTCTCACCTCACTGTACCATGATCAGCTGGGGTGAATGGAGGGAAGCCTCACCCTGAGCAACAGTCAGTGCCTTGCTCCTTCCTCTTCCTCTCCCATGACCAAGCAACCCCATCCAGAGGGATACCAGCCCTGCTCCAGCATGGTGCTGGCAGATGAAAGGAGTGCCACTACGCAGGGATCCAGGAGGAGAAAGCCCTGCCTGCCCACAGCCTGGTGGTGCCGAGCACTGAAGCAGCCACCTCATGCGTTGGCAAAGGGGGCAGGATGAGAGAGAAGGTGGGACTAGAGCCCAGACCTAACCATAGACGCTGCAGGAGGTGCCAGCCAGCACCAACCCAGCATGGCATTGCTTGGCTTGCCAAGCCTAAGTTTTGCTTTTGCTTTCATCCACAGGGTAACAATGAAAACTCGGATATGGAGCCTGTTCTTCCCACATCAACCAAATGCAATTCCAAGTCTTTTTAACAGTGAGGGGGAATAACGCAAGAACTTTAAACAAATTAAGTAATTATATTCAGACCAGACGGACACTCAGAAAATTGGAATGTTATCCATAAACCAGAAGTACAAAGGCATTCAGGGGATTTTTTTTTCTTTCTTAATTTTGCTGATAAAAATATGCAGGGATCTCATATCCAGTCACCAATTAATGAAAATTTTCACAATAATTTCACATCAGGTTCCACTCCGTAGACTTAAAACTTGGTTAGCCTGCCTTCTTCAAAGAAACAAAGGTGGTGTTCTAGAAAGGAATATTTAAGGCTGAAAGTCATCCTTTGGAAATGTAGAACTAGGAAAAGCAACTTGATTAAGAGTGCAGGCTTCATAACCTCTGAGTTTACCCTTGTTGAGAATTTTTCATGCACTAGTTAGCTTTAGGGGAGAAAAAAAACTGCCTGAAAGCTAGGAGGACCACAGTGTTACCTGCAGCAATTGCTACTTCTAGTCCTTTTCAGTTTTCAGTTCTCTAAGCAGTAACAGTGCAGAAGACACGTTTACTTTATAAGCTGTCACTGACATTTTAAAGTTACTTCAAAAAAGCAACCTACTCCATACTTCTTCCCTGCCTGTCCTTGGTATCTCCCAAGAAAGAAATGCCAGGTATTCTTTATTAATATTAACTGCTTTAAAAATTATTAAGGATATATGATTAAAATCAATCTTGGTTTCTTGGTAGCTCACTTTTGGCAGACAAAGATTGAATCAGACAGACTACTAAAAATGTGCATACTTGGGGGATATTTATATACTGGGAGACAGATATCTTACTCATGTATCATGAGTACAGAACAACCTCAAATGATGACAAAGCTGATTCCACAGAAATTTCAGACTCAGTTTAACCCTTTCTACACTTAAACTAAAACAGACAGGGAAAAGCTTATATTACATGTCTAGAGCAACACAAAGTATTTTATTAGATGCTTTTGAGAGGAAAGATATTCCTGATGGTCAAATAATGCATTTAAGTGAGGATGCTGCTAAGAATCTGCCACTCTCCAAATTTAGCCAATGTCAGCAACTAAAAATTGTATTAAGAACAAAATATATAAAAACATACTCTTTTGCTGTTTGTCCTGTTTCTCATTTATATTAGCACAGTATTGGATACTTGCTTTGCATGTTTAGGCTTGCTGCCAGGGAGTTTTGGGGATGCTACTGGGAGTTAGTAATGAGGGTGGGAATGCTTCATCAAGGCCATAGGGAAAAAAAACATGCAATAAAAAAATTTTAAAAAGAACATCACAGGAACAGACTGACCTCCTGACTCAGAGAACTCACAGTATTGTAACTGCCACCACTTTCCCAAGATCTCCAGGATGCTGCTTCCAGCTACTGCTGCCCGCCTTGCCACCTAGCACTACAGGACAGCAGCCTCCTGAGATGCCACATTCAAGGCAGTAGAAGAGGAAGACAGTCTTAAGTGTAAGGATAAACAAGGGGAAAGGGAACTGTACTTTTTGAGTGGAACATTAAAAATAAACACATGAACAGAGCAAACTAACACCTCTAAAGCCTTTGATTATTATTTTTTTAAATTTATTTTTAATTTTGTAAGTTTTTCTCCCTCTCTTTTCCCTCCCTTCTCAGGCAGGAAGAATAGGATGCCTTGCTGCTTGTGATTTAGGTAGTTGACACTTACAAGAGTCAACAAAAGGACTTGCTGCACTCAGGGGTAAGCAACCAGAAATCCTGTTTGCTGGCTCTAAAGCATCAACAATCAATCCTCCAGTTGTTAGCATTACTTTCCAGAACTCTGCACATGAACAACAGCACATCCAACAGCACCAGCCATGTAGAAGCCAATGAAGTATCTGATTATTTTTAGAACATCCAATAGACCTGTTAGCCTGTCTCTGGACATCTGTGCCCACTTCAAGTCCTGGGAAGACATACTAAGAAAAAAAACCTGCAAGATCATGCAATTCTCAAGACATATTTTCACAATGCCATACAGTCAGTATCTCTTGGCCTTTCATGAGGTATGAAAATGCAGCAATTCCTTATTTTGCAAATGGAGAACTGAAGTACATGAAGCACTTCCACACACTTAAATGAGAGTGGAAGAGCAACATGTGCAAGTATCCTCCCACTAGCTTTAATTCAGCCAGTCTCAATATGCAGTAGAAATGAGAACAAGGGAGAAGACCACTTTGACAAGGAGGCAGTTATTATTTTCTGTGCAAAATTTAAACTGAGAAACTTTGAAGATCCGTAGCACAGTCTCAGCTTTTTTTTTGCTCTGCAGGCATACACACAGAAATGAAAGCTCAGATCCACAAAAGGAAATAAAAAGTCTGACTCCTCTGAAGACCTAGGTTTAAATGGCTCTCTCAGCTCTTTCAGGAAGTATATAAAAAAGCAATGAAATGACCTTAGGGAAACCAAGTCAAGGGTAGTATTCTGTACCTCAGCAGGGAACCCACAAGGCATTCAATGCTGGCAGCAATCATACTGTGAAAAACAAGGAGGGGAGGTGACAGGCCTAATGCAGTTTTTTCACAATTAAGAAGACAGAGGAGATTAAGACAGAAGGCTCTCAATGAGACAGCCAAGCATACACGGTCACGCCAAGGATGTAACAGGGAGACCCTCCTGTGCCACAGGAACAGGATGGTGCCCAAACACACCATGTAGATCTCACCTGCCTCCTGGTGCAGTTTCCCCCACAATAATAGTTTTTTGGTTTTGCTTCTTTCTTTTACCCCTGCGACTACAGACAAACACCACACACATCTGAACACACCCCTGCACGCCTCGTTGCTTCTATCTGCTGTAATAGGAACATTCAAATGTTACCTTCGGTCATTTTCACACAAGAAGCACAACTAATAATTCTGCTTAGATCTGCAACTCTGCAGCAAAGTGCCTTCTCACAAATAACAAGCCTTGGTATATGTGCCAACTCTGAACCCTAAAACAAAGTACCATGAGAGATGACAAGGTTTACAAGTCAGTATTGAGACAAAAAAAAAGGGAAGATATGTATGTAGTATTTCAAAAGCAGTATTAAAAATGCCAATCAAGCTGGCAGAACAAGAAATTGTAGAACAAATTACAGACAGAGGGGAGGCATTTTCAGTGTATTAGATCTGAAAGTAAACCCTTGGGATTGCTACCTGCACCTTTGGTGAGCCCAAAGCAGTTTCCAGAGTACTGTGGAGATGCACACAGACACAAACACACAATGACAAGGTTGCAGCACAGGGTCACACACAACACCTTTAAGCATAAGGCAAGAGAAATGGGTTAAGACAGAGAGGAGACACTTTATGCTTTGCTACTGGTCATATAAGTACATGATCATGTATCACAAGTCAAAGCCCTAGTATCAACTTCAGCATTTATAACAGATATCCCATTTTTTGAAACAGGAAGGTGAAAGCACACTAGCACCTTATGAGAAATGCTAAACTTTGCAGTGTTACATTAATGCCTCACTGACTGGACTAGCCAGGCTGAGTGTTACTGCCTTCATATTGTGTTAGTGTATTTCATTTGGTGCAGTAGTAAAGGTAAAAGTTTCAGAATAAACACTACAAGACAAAAGGGAACATAAATGCACTGCCAGCAAAGAGAAGAGTAAGCCACAACTTTCAGGCAGAATGACCTAGCTAAAAGTGAGACTGGAAGCTTTCTGGAAAGCACTAGCACACGCCAATGAAGCACAGCACATATTAATCATGCCAAATTAGATTAGGAAGAGTGGGTAATAAATATTTTATTCTAAAACTATCTTAGGATAAATATGGAATTATTTAACTACACTTTAATTGTTCTATTATAATTACCACGTAAAGTGTAATGTTATTTCTAAAACATGAATAAGCTCTATAAAGATGTTCCAGTCCATTATACATAACTGAACCATACTAAAGTAATCCAGGAGTTTCTCCACTTCAGTGAAGTTGAGGTTGATGACTCAACCCTTGCTTAGGTGAGTAACCCTTATTTATGCACACAACTCCAGTGACCTTTTATTAAGACTGTCAGGTTTCTTTTAACACTCTTAAAATTCCCAAGTAATAAAAATGCAAAAATTAAATAGACTGAAAATAAATTTGTATGCAAAATCCACTTCCGGACTTCTTGTTCAGATTAAACACAGACCAATATCACAATTTCTCCATCTCCAAATGGAGCCAGAGAGAGAAAGATATTCCACGTGCCTGTTGCACCCTGTGGGCTCTCCAGGACAGCAGATCTAAGACAGGCAAAAGAAACAAACACCCTTGGCTCTTGAGGAATTGGCTGCAATGTTTAGAAGGTTATTATACTCAAAATAGAGGTGCAGTAAGCTAATGGTCCAAGCATTTTCATTCCATGCTAATATATTAAGAACAGGCTAAGCTTAGATCTTTGACCTGCAACTCGTCAACTGGATCTGCAACAGCCTGTTCACATGAACGAAGTTCAACTGAAATAAATGAGAACCAATGTAACAAACATTTCCGACTTAGAAACAGAAGAACAATAACAAAACTTAATTCAGCTCCAGTGGACTCCCCAGCCAAATTATTTCTACTTTGTTTGAGAGGGAACTTTTCACTCATTAACTCAGGTTTTCACATTTCACAAAGAATAAGGGGAAGCAAAAGAGCTACCAGAAATTCCACACCACCAGTGATGGTTGTCATGAGAGAAAAACATCCAGATTTCATCTTCCCTCACTGGCAGCTGAACAACACTAGATGTGTTTCCATAAGAAACAAATGTATTTTACTGTGTCATTCAGCTGTGCTTCCTAGACAGAAATCAGTTACAAAACACCATCTAAACTATTAACAGGTAGAGTGCTACACCATACCAAATGTCCAAATATACTGCTGTTTGAAATCAGACCACTTATGAAGAATTTAATTTTTATGTCAACAAGAACACTGCTGCAGATTTTTTTTCTAATTTTTTTTTAAAATAAGACCTTTATTTTCTTGTATAATCTGTTTTCACCTACCTGGGTTCAAGTAAGTGTTAAGCCCAAGCCTTCTGAACCCCCAACCTCTCAAGCTCACATTGTACCGGGATACGTAGTACAAGGAGTCTAAATACCAAGTCCTGTATCTTTATGGACTATTGACAGAAAACACTGGTCACTCCCAACCAAATATTGTAACAAAAGGTACAAGGCAGCAGGGAAAGATCAGCATTAAGATAAACAGAGAGAATTTTGTAGCCACTGAAATAAAGAAAACTTCATGCATATAAACAACATTACCACTCTAGAATTTGCAGATGCCGGTTCCAGTTAATTGAGATTCCACTAAATTTTAGCTACTATTATTTAACAAGCTAAGCCTTTCAAACAGTCCTCATCAAGAATATAGCTTTCATTTCATAAGTGAAAGGTTGAGATACAAAAATGTCATCCTGCAACATTATTAAAAAGCCATAGATCCTGTAACTGCAAGGCAAATGGCTTATCCTTTCCGCCCTTCTTTCCTGGGACATCCATTGAATGAAATCAAGCCTGTGCTAATGCCACATACTAAGGCATTTCTATCACAATTTATGTTGCATTTCTCAGTCAAATCTTAAACTGATGTACAGCATTGCAACTGCCTCACCACAGAACAAGAGAACAATAGGGTTTACCATATCCGGAGAGGATAACACAGATGTCAGTATTATCCTACCTCTCTCTGGAGCAATCAGGCACACACACAAAGGACGTTTACATCTGTGTTTAGCAGTGTTCAATTGAGACACTAAGTAGTTGCAGTTTTCCAAAAAATAAAAATTGATAAACATTCAATATATCATTTAGCCAATCCCCTTAAAACTACCTTGCTGATTTGGCAGTTGACACCAATATCTTCCTTGCTCATAACAACTGCTACTTCTATGATCTGTTTAGAAACGTACCAAAGAAAGCCTGCATATCTGTTTTGACGAGGTCAAAACACACACACACACACAGATAACCAGAGCTGAGTTATGGATTTTCTACTAATGGTTTCTAAGGGCTATGACCAAAATCCTCCTTAAGAGTCTCCTCTGTGAACCAAGCAAAAGGACAGAAGCACTGGATGGGATGTCACTCCATCCTCACCACTCCTGCCTACACAGCAGGGTGTTACTAGAGCAAGACAGGTAGCAAGTGAAATCAGCCTGAAGCCACCTCCACACCAGGCAAGCAACCATAAGAACAGCCCAAAGTGCCATACACAGAATGCTGTTAAGAGCCATTGGATCCAGTGTCACATATCCCAGGTCCAGCCATATGCCTGAGTTGCTCCTATTTATTACCTTACACAAGGCTTGAGAAGGATTTGCACAGCACCACTGCAGACAGATGTGCAGCTGAAGTCCTTTGGTGATCAAGGGGACCCTGCCAGCCAAAGTGCGAAGCCAAAGAAATGGGACATTCACTTGCCTCTCTCAGGCTGTCAAAATACATTCACCCAGCAATGTCCCGAATGGGGCAAGATAGCAGATGAGACATAGTTTGAAGTTTCCACCTGCTTCAGCTGTTTGCTGCCACTCCTCCACCCAAAACTGCCACACAAATTACCTGCAGCAGTAAGCAGAAGTGGTTCTGGATCTGAAGTTCAGTTTAAATCTTGCCATGCCCCTCAGACCCACTCTCGGTAGACCTTGCTGCACACAGCCAAACTGCAAGCCCACCCACAGAAGTCAGACCTGTAGCAGAAAGCTTGGTCAGAGAACCAACAACCTAACTTCTTGAGAGGCAACTGCATTCATTGGGCCTCAGCAACTGCACACTTTAAGAGATGAATGGTGCTGAGAACTATGGGCAGCACTCATGAGATGAGAAACAGACTACGAACGACAAACGTTCTCAGCTTCGCTTTTCAGCTTCACTTCACTCTCAATTCTCAGCTCTACTTCACTCTCACTTCTCAGCTCTTTTCTCAAAGACACCATAGAGGTATTTATACAAAATATAAATACTGAAAGAGACAGGTGTTTAAAAAGTCACTTAAACCACAAAGATGCAGCTTGATGCTTGATACAAATACCTACCATAAATACCATAAATCGCCTTCTACTTACAATTAGTTTAGGTCCCAAAATGCTTCAGCATAAAGTTAGGTTTATATTTGTAAATATTCCAGTTTTATTCCATGGGACTTGGTTAACATGTTCTCAATGCTTTACTGAACAAGTCTTAAAATAAGAATAAACCCATCAATCTCACAGGAAGTATTAGAACTGGTCACTATTTTTTAGCTCAAGTGCATTTCCAATAATATTCATAATCATGCTGTTAAAATTACTGGAAACTTTTCTTTTAAAATTACTCATAATTTTCAAGTTTTTAGAAAAAGACCCTCAAATTAACAGTCCACTGCCACTACACTGTGAAAGATTAAAATTTAAATACTTCCTTACTTGAAAAGCAACTCAATACACAAGAACTACTTCAAGGGAAAATTAAGCTTCATTTTCAGTTTCAGCTCAACATCCCTTTTTTCG
This sequence comes from Chaetura pelagica, assembly GCF_000747805.2. Lineage (NCBI taxonomy): Eukaryota > Metazoa > Chordata > Aves > Apodiformes > Apodidae > Chaetura > Chaetura pelagica. The sequence continues at coordinate 3,287,977 of NW_009953496.1, read as the reverse complement.
GTCGACCCTGACTCAGGCCAATTCCAGGCCATGGCTTTTTCTTTGTTACCCATCTCCCAGCTGAGAAGCAACACAGCTGAGGAGTAGGGGAGAGAAAGGAGTCTCACAGTAATGCAATGCAAATGTTTTCCTATCTACAACACCATTAACAGAACTAAAATGCCAGGTTTCTATAGCAACCTTAGCTGTGCCACACTGCATACAGTGTACATTAAGAAACACACTGAGCAGTTTAATTGTAACAGCAAATCCTATAAATTTGTAATGCACAAAATTAACACTGGAAACCTTGTTTATTTTTCAATTCCTTAACCTACAACATTTACTGCATTACAGCCTGTTGAGTGTGACCTTGTATTACACCAGCACATGCAGCTTTGCAGGTGCTCAGATGTTGGCAACATTAGGTGCATTAAAATTACAACAATCAACAGTAGATCGTACCCTCTACCCACTCCATAGTCTGAAGCCTGTTCATGTTTCTAATTATTTCCTTCCTCCTTGCCAAAATCTGTTAGGTATTGTGTAACTGAGAGTGATTTAGTTCTTTTGCTTTTCTGGAACAGCCTTAGAACCTTTATTATCTTACTATTCTTCCTTCCTCCATCTTCACATTCCTCTAGAGCACTATGCACAGTTTGTGGCCTTTCATCAAATCACCTCACACTATACACAAAGCAAAAACTCCCCTGTCAAATGGAATTCCCCTTCCTATATACCATAGCACAGCTACATTTACCTACCTCATTAAAGAGTCTCTCTGAAAAGCTGGTTCTTCTTTCCAATAGCTGTTTGCTGCTTCTTCTGTTCTAACCACTTACACACAAGCTACGTGTTCGCTCAAAATTATTCAGGTAAATAAAGTTAGTAACATATTTCTGTATAAGCAGAAAAGACAGAACAATGGACTGGTTCACACAAAACAGCTATATGCTATGCTTTTTTCAGCATACCTAATCTGGACTTCATTTTGCTCAATTCTGCTTGTGTTCAGCAAGTAAGATGGTTTAGGGCTTAGTTAAAAAAAAACACAACAAAAAGTTAAAAATAGGCTTAAATTAAGGTTGAGTACTGTTGCATAAAAAACAGAAGTGTAGAATTTTTTCTGCTAAAACAGCAGCAGTATATATTTTACTTTCAGATTACTGAAATGTTTTAAACATTATTATTGAACCAAGGTGCTACTATTGAACAAAACAGGCTGATTTTGAAACTAGAATTCAAACAACTTAGCCCAACAGTGTCGACAAAGCTTCAACATTTCTGAAGCTAGGTATTTCTCTTTGCTGGGGAAAAAGAAAACAACAAAACAAATTGAAACAAAACCCACTACCTCTTCAAAAAAATTGGCTAAATTCTACAGTTCCTCCAGTGCTGCTTTTTCATGGAAGTCATATCAGCCACATCACCCTGTACCACAACTTTGCTGAGCTCTCTACTCATGTACCAAGTGCATCCAGAGGGACTACTTGCTTACATGAGTTATGCATGTAATATCTAAGCACACCTAGGCAGAACTGGGACCCACAGATGAATGCTGCTAACTTCCTATTTACCACAAATTATGCCTGACAGAGCCGATAATGGCATTTCAGATTGCCCAGCACATTTCAAACAAAACCATGTCTTGACCTGTTTACAGCTACATCAGTCACTTCCTGCTCCTCCTCAAGTTGAAGCCAGCCAATACAGCCAATACACAACTTATTGAAGACTTTTGGTGGCTTTTTGGAGGGCCTGCAGTGCTTCCCATTTTGAAGTTAAAACTTGAAATTTGGCAGAGCAAATCAGACCTTTTCATAGTTGCTCTGAAAACCTAACCAAACTGGGTAGAGACCTACACTTCTGAAAAAGTAAGGAAAGGAACTTCCAGCTATTCCATCTGGGTGCATTCATGATTTGCAGTTAAAAAGGACAGACATGTTACCTGTGGGAAGTGTATTACCCTGGAGTTAGATTCATGTTCTTATCTATAACTATGACAAGACTGAGGATTAGAATGCACACTCCCAATCTTGACCACATGGCTGGACTAACCCAATGAACAAGAAGTGCCTGGCACCAACTTCCACAGGTCAAAATTGCTTTTCTGAGCTATCCTAGAATCACAGAATGGTTTGAATTGGAAGACACTTTAAAAGATCATCTAGATCCAAACCCCCTGCATGGGCAGAGACACATCCCACTAGAACAGGTTGCTCAGAGTCCCATCCAGCCAGGCCTCGAACACTTCCAGGGATGGGGATTCCACAAATTCCCTGGACTACCTGTGCCAGTGTCTGACCACCCTCACACTAAAGAAATTCTTCCTAATGTCTTTCTAATGTAATGGGCGGTTTGCACAAGCCCACTTCTCAAGCCTGTCAAGGTACCTCTGAATGTTTTTTGTTTTGTTGTGTTTTTTTTTAATTTGGACTTGGTCTCTGAGCATATAGAGTGCAAATTTACATTTATTAACCTAGTAAACTGTGGCAATTAATTAGAGATCAGTTCCCTGTAAGTATAATATAGAATACTGTCAGAGTAAGAGCAAATACAGCACATGTCACCGCAGTGCTGTAAGTAAAATTTCTGCTTGCTGGATTCAGTGAAGTAAAAAATAAAATAAAAAAAAAGTGGAGAGAAGCAGAAAGATAGAGATGTCTCAAGGCCAACTAAAGTAAATTCCAATTTATAACACAGTATGCTGTCATTCTGCTGTCACAGTTCTTTCATGACAGAATTCACAATAGTATGAGAGATGAAGAAGAAATCAAAACTTAAACAGCACTTACAAACACAGTACCAGGTAAAATTTTTCTCTTAAATGCAATATAATGCAAACTTGAAAGCAGTTAAGAGTTGAAAACTACTCAGTATTGAAGGTGAAGTCCTGATTTCAGTGACAGTACAAAGAAATACACGTTTCCTCAGAAGCATGTTAAAATCAGGTCTGGTGCTACAGGTGGCCCCTTCAGCTCCACCAGCTTTCCTTTTGCAAACCTCCTTGGCGTTCTGCTGGTATTTGCTCAGACCGCCCACAGCACTCCTAGCTGTGACTTGCTCCTTGTGATGTGGGGTCCGATTCTCTGAGGAGCACCATGCCCCTGCCCTGCCAGGTCTGGGTCTGCATTTCTTTTCCAGGAGGAAAAGAGGGAACATACCTTCCATGGTCCTCTCTCAAGCTTAATTCAAAGCATGCACAGGGCTGAGCAGAAGGGCTAGGGACCACCCCCCTGGGTGCTGTGTTTTTTCCACAGCTTGCCATCCCTGGAGACCAGGACGACTCATCAACACATGGGACTCTATAAGGTCTGGCTGTTTCCTGGGCTTCATGTTACTTGCTCTTCCTACCCTGCCTGTAGAAGATTCTGGAATTCTTGTACTTGCTGTATAATTTTGGTCTCAAGATCAGTCTCTAGCCCCCCTCCTGTAAAAACTGCCTGTTACCAGCCAGGCTTAGCTTGGGTCTGGGAACTACCAGACCAGGGCTCAGGAAAGGAGACAACTAGTTGACAAAACACTGAAATTTATTACTCACAGAACAGCATCAAGTGCATAGTGTCAACACAGCAGGAGAAAAGAAAACTAATCTCCAGCTCCTTAATCTCTTTTCATGACAACCAATATGTTACTTGTCCTATCAGAAAATATGCATTACAAAGGGAAATCCAATTTTCAAAACAAATAACCCACTTAAAAATGTATCCACTGCATGTATCAGTTAGCAGCAGAGCTCAATTTTAAGGCATCCAGAATTCCTGTATCAAAGGAAACAAACGTGACCCAGTGAGCAACCATATCAGCAGTAGCCCAACACTGGACATTTTACTTTGCATTCTGTAAGTGTGACTGTAGCAGGACACAAATGTAGATGCCCCCACAAGTTCCTGCCCAGCCTCTGTACAGTGATGTGATGATGCCAGCCCCCTCCCACCTCACCACTCACCCCTAACAAGACATACCTAACCAACACAGCACAGTATCATACACTAAAAAGACCCACAACAACAACCAAACAAACAAACCCTACAAAAAACCCAAGCAAACAAACAAAACCAAATTACTTGTAAACCAAATGAAATTTCTTCAGCTGATACCTAAGCACAAGAACTGGAGAACCACTCACTGCACTGGCAGAAATCCACTCCTGTCATTCCTCTGTGGTTCTCAATTCAACTCCTAACTGCTTTGATGACTACTCAGACTACTTGCTACTTGACCCCACACATCTTGTTAGCAAGAGGGCTTCCATGTTCATCTGCTGTTGCCTGTTTTGTACCTGAAACATTTCAGCACATTGTTCCCTACCAAAGTTTTATCTCCTTGGTTCTTTACCCACTGTCACCAGGATGTCACCACTCATACCACACATCTACCAGACAACATCCGCATTTCAGAAGCTTTTGGAGATGGGGCAGATGGAACAGCCCGGATTTTATGTAGTAAGTCTTCACAGCTGTTACCTTTATTCATCAGTCTCCAGCAGCTTCACTGCAAAAAGTTTGGCAATAAGGATGGAAAAAAGGTAGTACAGTAAGTGAAACATTGCTCATATATTGTAAATGAAGAACTATTTTTTAATATACATTCTAAATATCATACAAATAACTTTAATCTGTAAGATTTCTTTACTATACTCTTCAACGCTTCTCTGATTTAACTGAACATTTGTGAGAAAGCATAAAGGAAAAACTCAAGCCAGTCTAGCCTATAAAGCCTTGCTGAGCTTGGTAAAGCTACCAAAAACTGCATACAGTATAATACTCAGCTTTATCAGAGATATACAGGTCTTTGGCATACGTATAGCTGCTTAAAAAGCATTACAGAGTTGAAAAATAAAATAAAATAAAAATAAAATAAAATAAAGCCCTTGCCACCACACTGAAGCATTATTTGATCACGAGACAATTAACTACAACAAACTACTGCTACTACTACTTTATTTCTGCAAGTGACTACTGACACAGCATGCAAGCCTGCTGAGCCATCCCTTCCAAGTAACAACCTAGGCAGATCATAATTAGTTTCTGCAATCACAGCATCACCTGATCTGGCATGAAGCCATCCATCCACATCTCTTCCCCTCAGAATGACGGTGGCAGAAATGGTTCATAAATATTCATATTTTCTATCTGCTGCATTAGCTTAGAGTATTTAAAAAGAAAACAAACAAAGACACGGCACTTGGGACACAAGAAAAAAACAGACAAGGAGCAGCAGCAGATAGAGAGAGCACTGTTGGAAAAGGTTAAATTTACTTTAAAAATGAGTCAGGGAATAAATTACCTTTTCTTAAGAAAAGGTCAAGTTCAAGGAAGCAGTAGCCTTTACTGCGAACTTCTGCAAAACAAAGCTGTGATTTCCTCTGACTGGTGCACTAGGGCCTGAGGAGTCTAAGATTTCGGGGAGATGCCTCTCAGTTATCTACAGAAACATCATGGGAAGATCCCAAAATCAGTCACTAATGGGTGAAAGAAATAACTGTAAGAAACCAGTAGCTATTAATAAAAAGCTTTTAAAGTATTCTAAGCGGATAGAAAATGAAACATGAAGAATCCTAATTTGCCATTGTAACTAAACGATAAATGCAGATCTTGCCTGTATAAACAGGTGTAACTTCCTTGCTCAGCTCAGATGTTTTGTGTTCCTGCAAACACAAATATTAATTAATATAACACTAACAAATATTACCATGACTTAATTATGATGGGTAGTCACAGAGTCTGCATTTCAGAAAGGATATTGAAAAAACCACCCTGTAAAACTTAAGAGATTAGCCATAACAAAGGCAAGAAAAGAAAAAAAATGGCACTTCAGAAGGATCTACATGTAACTTATCAATCGGAGGGCCTAATGTTTAATTACATTGCATGAGTACTACAAGAGACAGAATAACTAAGAGCAGGGAACAACCTCAAGTCGCTGTTAAGACCACAGGACACATGGAATTTGAGGAATGCAACTGAAAGCACAGCTCACATTTTTCAAACAAGACAAACAATAATCAGAAAGGCTTGTTAAGATTATTATGAGTACTCTGTATATATTGAGAGCTCCAAATCTAAGCCAGAAGTCTTCCTAAAGGATGAGCTGTGGTTCTATGGAAAGTAAGTAAGTCTCAAGTAAGTGCAGGCAGGTCGCTAGGATGCAATACAGTACCACGCTGCAACACTGCGATTATTTCTCCAAGCTTGGTCAGCGACTGGGAGCAAAGTATGGCTCCTGGAGTAATCCACCCTTCCTAGCACTTACTACTACCTTCTGCGGTGCAACCCACTGGGAAGCACCAAGAGACCCCAAAAAGCCTGTCTGCACCCTGCCCTTGCAGGCAGGCAGAGCAGAGGCTGCAGACAGACAACCACTGGCACCTGCTCACTCCAAAACTGAACAAACACTTTGTAACAGACACCTTCCAGTCAAGAACCAAGACGTATAGTTTTCCACCTACAATCAGAACAGTTTGCAAAGAAAGGAAAACAAAACCAAACCAAAACAAAAAAAAAACCAAACCACAAACACCACCACTCCTGTGTATGTGTGTTCAATGTATCAATCTGAAACACTATGTTTATAGGGGGAATATAAACTGCCTAGACTGCTGTGAATTTTGCCACTGCTTCATGAATCAGGCTAGGGAAAAATTACACCGGCACAAGGAAACCAGTCAGATTTTAAAAATAAATAAAATATATGAAAACTTGTTTCTCCAACCTTGCTTTTTTCCTGATCAAAGGAGGCCATCTAAGTGAGCACTCTTAATGCTGACTTCACTCCTCAACTGCAGCATTAGGTTTTCTCTTTTTTAAAAAAGCAATTTTAACCCCCAGGACAAACCCATGGCGGCAGCAGCATGACTTGTGCATTTTCCTCCATGAGGGTGCAGATCCCAAGGCCCAGCTTCCTTGCAGCAGGGACTCAGAAACCACCAACTCAGTGGCAGGCAGCCAGCCCCACTGTCAGTAACTACACCAGTGAGTGGGTACCTCACCAAAACAAGAGCAGCACCCGTAAAGCCTGAGACTTTTTGGCTTATTGATCATGAGGAGGAAGAGATTTGTCAGCCTGCTGCTTTTTGGGTGATGACACCAGATTCACCCTGCCAGCAGAGCTGGGGATGAAGACTGCCTGCTGCTGCATCAGACACCTGCAGAGACACACAGACCACCAGTTGGGTGCCAGATAGAGAGTTTTCTCATTTTTCTCAACACTGATTATGTTCCAGCTTTCCTTTAATGCCTACTGCAAAACTAGGGAAACTGAGACCCTTCATCCCTCTCTTCCAACATGATCATAATTTGTGAACACCTCCAGCCACCTGGAGCAGCAAATTCTTGCGACAGGTCATGCTCCAGAGACTCATGCTAGTTTCCCACCTTTGAGACATTCACCCACATGGGTGACTGCAGGGGCCAACCTGGCTGCAGTACCATCTACTGGATTTCCAGAATTTCATTATTAATCTCTTTGAAGAAATGTACTCTCCAACCCAACAAACTCTCCATTGAATTCACCTTTATTTGAATAGGAGGGCTTATTCCCTATCTCTGTAAGGGATCTACAAGCTGTCCACTGACGTCAGGACCACAAACAGGCCAATTCCCAGCCAGTCTTACTTCTCTCTTTCAAAATCCTGGACACACAAAGCAAAAAAGAGGTATTCCTATACAACATGACAAAGACTGTTGCAATCGATTCTAAGCCACTTCAGCTCCAAAGGGAATGACTTACCACTTCGGCAGTACACCTGACTAATCCAATTCAGAGTGTGGCCGCTGGCTGAACGAGAACAGGACACTGGGCAAAGGCAAGGAGGTGAGACTCAGTGTGTGCCTCACAACAAATCAAGTTTTCTATAAGAGTTTCTTTTTCATAACATAACAAGAAAAAAGGTTCCGAATGTAACTGGAGTACAGAATTTCCTTCCAAGCCCAATATTTTAAACCATTATAAAAAGAAAATAAAAAAGGGGGAGGAGGGGGAAGCCATCAGACAACATACTGTCTACAAGCAGTCCCATCAGCTTCAAATACAACTCTTCACAAGACCAGCACTACCTGTCTGTTTAGATCCTTAAAATATTTTGTGTGTATTTATGGGCAATTTTCAATGAAAAAGAAAGCAGCCTAAAATGCACTCAGACTTGTATTTTTAATAATTACTTAAATTTAAAGACATATATTCCTGATAAACTAAATTTAATTCATAAAGCATATACATATGCGTAATTTTCTTGACATTTTATATTGCCTTCTCCATTAATTTTCTACAGCCTGCATGTGTATATATACACATCCAAAACAACAGTGTCACCATAATATTTCCACACTTGCTGATACAACATGGTGGGAGAGTTCATCAATATGCATTTTTAATAACATGCAAACACAGTCTGGGTCACAGCACAGCATGAAAACCACGATCGATTAATGGGCACCTACCCATCTTAAAAGCCCATCAGCACACATTAATACAAGAACGTATGGCTACTTAATCGGAGAACCGTAACCATGGCGTGCAAACTGAACACATGGCAAAAGCCTGTCACTGAGCATGGAAGGTGTCCCTAACCTGATTCAACCACCCAAGAGACCGTCCCTGCATCCTGCAGCACCACAACACTGCAAGCACAGCACAACACGCAGCAGCACAACACTGCGAGCACAGCACAACACGCAGCAGCACAACACTGCGAGCACAGCACAACACGCAGCAGCACAACACTGCAAGCACAGCACAACACGCAGCAGCACAACACTGCAACGGCGCAGGCCGAGCCACAGGCAGCACACCCCCCCGCAGCCATGAACCGCGGATAACCAGTCCCCAACACACCTCTGGCACCCGGCAGCACGTCCTCATCGTGACAACCCGAGACCACGAATTAACACACAGACAGCCTGGAACATTCCAGTAAACCACCCAAGACCTGGAGGAGGAGGAAATAAATGAGGCTGGAAGCCGTGAAAGCCAACAAAGCGAACCGTCCGGCTGAGCCCGGTGCTGCAAGGCAAGAGCAGAGGCCAAACCCGGAGCCGCTCCCCGCACCTCCCGGCCGCACACGCAC
>NW_009953496.1:3272442-3278493 GCF_000747805.2 Chaetura pelagica | reverse complement strand
GGCCCGGGCCCCGCACGGCTCCGGGAGCGCTGGGTCGGGAGCGAAGGGAACACTTGTGCTTCTCCCGGGCCGCCTCGGGGCCCCTGCACCCCCGCAAGCCCTGTCCTGGGGAAGGGGCCGGGCAGATTTCATCACGCAGACCAAGCGCCGGGCGCTGCCTCTGGAGAGCAGATTTCTCAAGGGCAGTAATACACAACCAGCTCTGAAAACCGAGGTTAACCAAAGCCTTCAGATCCATGGGAAACCGAAAGGCCTGCAAACTTTATCAGCTGTTTCTGCACTGCCAACATGCGGCCTTCATCCAACAACCGAAACCCCAAAAGTCACTATGGTTACCAGAAACTCCATTCCCTGGACTAACTCCAGGTAACCCTTCTAGACCTCTGTGGCTGGCCTAAAAGAAACCTAGCTGACTGTGCTCTTCTTCAGTAACCAGCCCTGACAGGGGCTTTTGGGGAAAGGCTGCCGGGACTGTAACACCATGAAGTCCCCCAATCTGCAAGACAAAAGCCTGAAGATAGGCAGGTGCCTGCATAAAGAAAAACTTAACACAAAGTGTATACATACATACAGATGCTAAAAGAATGTGTTAAAACAAAATAGCAAGTGATGCTCAGGTGCCCCAAGATAAGAATAGTTCTCCTTAGTAGTTATAATGCTACCAGTTTTAATTTTAAGCAAGAGGGGTACTTCTTGACGGCCTGCTTTTTTAACCTGACAGCTGCTTAAAGATGCATTTAAAATCATTTCATGTCAATTTCAGGCCTGAATGCAAGTCCAACATGGACACGCAGCCGCGTCCCATCACTATCATTACCCTACTCCCTAGCATATGCCTCCAAGCACTCAGGGTCAGTGCTAGGACAGTAACTGTCTTGACTCCTCCACCAAACTTGCTGCTGTACTTCCAGCTAAAACTGAAGTTTGCACCTGTTCAGTTTTTGTTTGTTTTGGCGTTTTTTTTCCTCCAAAACCATTTATTTTACAAGATACTGATTTTCTTTAAATTATTGTCTCTTGCTTGGAGAATACATTTTGATAGCACATTGCAGATACTACATCTTACATCTGGATTATTTCCAAGGCAAAAGACGTGCAAACCCAAGGTTATACTGGTTAAAATCTCAAAGACCTCCCAAGCACAAAGGTCCTGGTTCTCAAGAACAGCACAGAAGAACGGCGCCCTGCTTTCAGCTACTCCTCCAGCACTGCTTAGGTAACAAAATTGGGAAAAAAAGAGGAAGAAAACAGTGGTGGAAAACCTAAACCTACTTATCTCTTAGCTGAACTTACACAACAATGACAGTGACTAACACCTTATTTTAGCTCCAGGAGAGGTTGACTCTGTCCTTCGGTACCAGTTCACTGCCCATCAGCATTCCAAGCACCTCTGCCTTGTTGCGTAGAAAGCTCTAAGGGCAATGCATGGATTCCACATAGCAGACAAAGAAACTACATGTTTCTAGAGTATTTACATTGCCCCAAGCATTTCAAATACATATTCCAGCCTGCTGGCATGGGGAAGAAATCACTCCAGCTCCCCTCAGAGCAGCAAAGTAGGCTAGGACAGGAACAGACACATCATTCAAGTTCTGGTTACTGCACTGTGGGTTATTGCCTGGAGCTCAACCCAGAGAGTTCATGCTGTTGGGGAAAACTGGGACTGCAATTACACTATTATATTTTACTGAGTCTGGAAGAAGCCTGACTCTGTGTTAAAACGATTAACATGATATATATACATACATCATCTTTGAAATACAATTTAGTTTTGGTATCTCTCATAGAAGCTAGAAAACACTCTGAATGGTTTGCACTTTCCCGTGGCAGTATATTCCTTGGCAACTGATTTGAATACAAATGACCTAGCAGCATTTAATTCAAAGTCCTTGTGACATCGGTGCTTAGAATATCTGAGAAAATCTTAAATTAATGTCTCATCCATTTCAGGTTTGGGCAAATCCATTCTATCACTGATTGCATTATTTTAATAGAGACAAAATACCAAGTTTGCTTTTTTAGTCACTTCCAAATTGTTTTTGGAATGATTACCCTAGGACAAAGATTCCTCACAGAAACTCACATGCACAGGAACACAAGGAACCCAGAACAGACTTAAGTACAATGTTGCAATGGGGTCTGATCTCCCACAATACACATTTCAGTGTATATTATAAGAGCTGCATACCATACAGAGAAAAAATCATCAGAGGTACTGACATTAAGTTTATGGCCTGCACTCAGATCAGCTCATACCAGTGTCAGAAAAAAATATTGTATTGCTCATGTGTGGTTCATGCAATTAATTTTTTTTTTTAAATCTGCAACTGTTAGCTTACAGTCGGTTTACTTAAGAAAGACAATCTGCCATAAAGAATTACAGTGATGAGCTTGAATACCTAACAGTCCAGATTTGAAAAGGTATAAGTCAAGGTGACACCAATCTTTTATTTTTCCATTAGCAGTCATCCTGGTTTTCCCAATTACTCTTAGATTATTCACCATGAAGAAGTCACAAAATAGGTTTCATACAGGCAGACTTTTATGCATAATTGAGGCTCTGCTTGATCCTACCATGCACTGGGGTCTGACTTCTGTAAGAATTAATTTCTATTTTTAGCCTGGTTTCATCAGTTTATGTAATGATGAATTTTCTGAGTGTCCCCAACTAACCTTGTAACTTTGAACTGGTTGTCCAGCTATAACTCCATTTCACTCAATTTGAAAATTTCTACAAGTTTCACAAAAAAGAGACCAAAGCTTGAAACTTTTATGAGAAGTTCTCCCAGAATTACTGATTCTGTACATACTTTTCTACTGTCTAGTAGAGCAAACCAGAAGTTGTTTCCAAAATGCTCTGCAGAAAACTATAACAGAAAAGGAATTTGCTCATGAGGAGGCAATAGAAAGTCATATTCCTTTCAACTAAGATATTCTGTTGAGCTCAGTGGACACTGGATGAAGTACCCACCACCACACTTCATCCTGAACACCAGAATCGCGTGGATTTTAACACACGCTAAGAGAAAAAAAAACTGACACAGGTCTTCCTGGACCAAATACAGTGTCAGGAGAAGAACAGAAGGTCAAGGAAAAGAATACAAGAACTTGCAAAATTGTTTCTAAAGATGTTGCTGGTGAGCTCCATTTTTCTTCAGGATCTTCGACATATTTTCAGCAAATAGTAAATTCCTAGTCTGCACGGTATTAAGCCATGACAATGCAAATTCTCACAGGCTGCCCCCTACTTCTATTTAAGCTGAACTACAAGGAGATGGAGCCAGTCACTGTACAGCTTGAAAGACAATCTTGGAGCTACGAGTATCCGAATTGCTGTAAAATTTGGACAACGTCTTTTCTGGTTTTCCTTAGATTATTTCCATAAAAATACCATTATGGTGAAAACAGATGTAAGAAACACAAACTACAACAGCATTATTTTCCCAGCAGAAAATCATTGTAATTTAACAGTTAAGTAACCATTCTGACCATACATGGAAATTAAACATAAAATAGCAAAAGGCTGTGCATCATCTTTTCCTTCCCCCTCCTCTCCACCTCCCTGAAACTGGGATGATGTACATTTTAAATCATGAGAACTTAAAGAAGAAAAGTTGATGCCATGACTTTCCAGATCAAATACACAGTTGAGGAAAGAGAGGACTGATAAATGCACACATTACACATAGTTATAATTCACAGCTTTTGTGCAAATCAAGGACTTTCACTACTGTTGAAGCATGTACCCCAAGGTCCTAAAGACTATTTGTACTCACCATTATATAGGGAAACATACTCAAATAATATACCTTCACTAAATTAGCACATTACTTTTATATTATTCTTACTCAGCTTTACATAGTAAGCCTCGTGTCACACATCAATTAATATGCCAAATTAAATTAATATTAACATGTAATATATTCATATGGAACAGAGAAGTTAATTACATGCTGCTTTACCTTTAAATTAATGTTTTGCATTTAAAGTAATTGCTCTGATTTTTCAGGTTCCAAAATCCAGCTTTGCATACCATGCTCTGAAAGCTGGGGTACAGTACCTCTAGCACTGAATGCTGTGCACTTCCTGTTACTGGTACATCGGTGTCCTGTTAAGTGAAAAGAAACATCGGCCTCTGACATTTCTTCCTTGGAGCTTTTGGGAACATCATTCTTCTCCAGCTAGCATCACAGGGATGCAGGCACAGGCACTGGCTGCTTCTGCGCTGGCAGGAGGCTGAATCGCTGACAGTTTCACTGATGCATTTCTCTGTCAGATATAGGAAGCCAGAGAAGAGGCATCATCTTTTATCAAGGCATATGACTTGCACAGAAAAGAAAGCTATTTCTAAAAATAACTTGACAGCATATGGCTCTCAGTGCTACTTTCCTGGCAGTCTGCTGGTCAGCCCCCCACAACCTGGGTTCACACACAGGAAACAATTTTCTATTTCTGTTAAACTTCTCTAGTACATACAATGGAGTTTTCACAACTCCTATTCACAGGTCAACAGAAATTTAGTGTGATATATTACACATCTTGAAAATAACTTGCTAATTGCCAAGCATAACAGAGTAATTATTTTTTTTTTCTACATCTAATAGTTTCCTAGGATGTGGACAAAACACGTCTGCCCACCCTGCCATCAGCCATGAGATCCCATCTTTCACAGGCTCAGCTACTTTTCTGAAGTTTGCCAGGGGAAGTATTTTGTCTCCATCACTCAGGCTGCTTGATACTTGAGGGGCTCACCCCTGCTTTCCTCTGAGGTGTTCCACTCTAAGAACAGTGGCAATGACCCTTCTGTAACACATCTCCAACACTGCAAATGCATCTGACATGCACCTAACCTAGTTTTAACTGTCTCCACTGCTGCTAGCATCACAGCCAGGGAAGCCCAGAAATCACTAGCCCTCCAAAACCCACCTGAGAAACATTCAGAGTAGAGAAGCCTATGCGTTTAACCCTGTCATTATAGTGATCAACAGTGAGACATACAAACTCCTTTTAAAGCTACCTCAGTTTCTGCAGTATAGAACCTCCTTAACATTTGGTTGCTGTTCCTTGTAGGTCCTGAGTTGCAGGAAACCAGGTCCCACTGTGCCTTGCTCTTCAACAAGGGGCACAGATTACCTGCTGGGACCAGGTGCCCTCTCACACCTAAACATGTCCCCTTCTTTGTGGTGGCCTCAGGCCCTGGTGGTGTCTCAGTCTGAGCTGTGCTCAACCTCCAGCACTCCACAGCTTTGTCTCCCCAAGGTTGGAAATGCCTTGGTCTTAACAAGGAACCTGCTACAGCTGCACGCATACCAAGTGCAGCTCTTGCAGTATGGAAGATAATCTGACTCTATCTAATAGGGCCTATTTGTAACCTCACATTCTATTAGTTATCTACATCATGGCGTAGTAAAATTGCTCATTGGACAAAAGAAAGTTCCATCTCGATCAACACAGACATTTTGTTCAGGCCTGCTGTTGTGGAGAGTTTGGGATGAAATGAACCACTGCCTGAACAGAGCCTGTGGTGAGATGGAAACCAAACACTCAAGCCTCCTGGGTACATCCCTAAGGAAACCGAGGCTCTTTTAAGTTTGCTTTCAGACTCTGAAGCTTTTAAAGATAAGCTAAGGCATATTTGCAGAATCCACAAGCAGGAATTCTGAAGCTTATCTATCTTATCATGGAGAAGCTTTCTTACATAATGCATTTCAGAGGCAGGGAGTTTGACAATGTGAGAGGATCTGCTTGTGCAGAGCAAACCCTCTTATATTACAGACACTGATTAAATAGCGAAAATTACTTTTGCTGGTACAGCTCGCAGATCTACTTTGCTCACGAAATCAACACACCAGAGGAAAAAACAACCCCACACTTACGCAGATGTCACCTGCACCGATGGCAGAGATCTCCCTCCTCTCACGGCAACCTTGCCAAAACAAGCAAGAGGCACAGGTTCCTGTCTTCGGGGTACGAAGGCCCCGGCAGCGCAAGGCCAGGGAACTGCCGATCTGCTTCTCCCCTGCGGAGCCACCGGCGCCCGCAGCTCTTCCC
>NW_009953496.1:3245937-3272233 GCF_000747805.2 Chaetura pelagica | reverse complement strand
CCGTCCCTCCTCCCGCCCACCGCCAGGGCCCCTCACCTGCCTCTCCTCCTCACCCCCTCTCCGCTGCTCCCCCTTCCGTGGGGTAGAATGGAACGTCCCTCCCTGCACGGACCTGCCTCCGGGACTTGGTACTGGCCGGAAGGAGGGAGCGCAAAGAAGATAAAGCAGTCGAGGAAAACTCGAGGTGTGTGGTTGTGGTTTGGGTCTTGGGGCAGGAGATGAATAGCACATATACAGCTCCCTGGTGGTCTAGTGGTTAGGATTCGGCGCTCTCACCGCCGCGGCCCGGGTTCGATTCCCGGTCAGGGAAGCAAAATTTTTCGTCCTTACGTCCGCACTGATTTTTTTTTGGCAGAATTCTCTTCAACCCTCTCCTTTAAAATTTAGGGAGCATCCGGCCGGCTGCTGTGCGAGCCCTTCGGCGTTGCTGGCCGGTAGCGAGTTTCAGGAGGTATTCGCAGGTTCCGAGGAGTCGTGTGAAGGGAGAGTGTAAAGTCAGCCTGGGCAGGGAAAGGCTGCTCGGGTGTTGCATCTGTCTGGAAGTTTTGCCATCGCAGAACTGCCTGTGGACGTCCCATGCCCAGCCGCAGGGTTTCTAGGAGTCAGCAGAGGGAGGGCTGCTGAGCAGTGTCTGCGCAGGCAGGGCTGGGGGGCGGCGCTGGGAAATACCGTGGGTGGTTTTGTTTGCGTGGTTCTTTTGTTTGGTCGGTTTGGTTTGATTTTGTGGGTTTGTTTTGGTTTTATGTTGTTTTGTTGTGGTTTTTTTGTTTGTTTGTTTTGGGTTTGTTTTTTTTCTGGTCTGACAGCTAAGGATGTACCCACACTTTTCTCCTCACAGATAAAGGGTCACTTGGTGCCATCAGGAGGCCTTGGGCCATGGCAGTAGGGACTCCCTTGCTGTGCACACCTCTCTAGTATCGTATCCCCTAGAGAAGGCAGGCAGGGCTTGGAGCCTGCACCTCTCTCCTGGCAGGAGAGGGGCTGCAGTTCTCTGAGGTGCCTCCCCACCTGTTGACTGTCTCTCTGAGGTGTATTTACACAGCCCCCATCATGCATGGTCGTTTGGTATTTGGTTAGAGAGATCCCAGATACTCTTCAGGAGGTGGAAAGAAGTAAACAGAGACGACAAAGGGAATTTTAATACCCCCCTGTCATTAGCATGTGTCTCACTCCTTCAAGGAAGCCCTCAGACCAGCTTTGCAGCTCTTAAAAAAAGTGGTACAGGTACCTTGGAAAGTAAGGAGGACAGAGTTGATGAAAATGGGGCAAAGCCTCTTTCAGTCTTGTGGCAGTGAGGGGCCTCCCCTCCTCCTCCCAGGACAGCAACCAGATCTGTCCCATAGCAGAGCACATCAGCTGTGTGCTCAAACACACACCCAGGGCCCCAGCAAGAGCTGCTCTTCTTCCTCAGCCTCTCCCCACTGCCTGTGGTTTGTAGGGTGAGTGTGAGGACCTCTTCTTTCCTGCTGGAGAAGTGCCTTGTCTGTAGTGGGCTGGCCACCAGCTCCCCTGCCCAGCTGTTCTCTCTCACTCCCTCTCCTCAGCAGGACAGAGGGAGAAAAGAAGGTGAAAAAATAATGGGTTGAGATGAAGGAGATTTAATCAAAGAAAGCAAAGGCCATGCATGGAAGCAAAGCAAAAAAGATTATCTACTTCACATCAGATGTCCAGCCATCTTCTGGGAAGCAGGACCCCATGTGGCAGTTGCTTTGAAAGACAAAGGCCTTGATAATTAATGTAATAATCTATCTCTCCCTCCTTCTCTTAGTTTTATTGCTGAGCATGACTCCCAGATGGTAGGGAATATCCTCTTTGGCCAGTTGGGGCCTGCCTGTGTCCCTTCCCAGGCTCTTGCTGCTTCCCAGCCTATGAGCCTTGGGAAGGGGGAGTGTTGGAGAGACAGCCTTGGTGCTGTGGGAGCACTGCTCACCCACAGCATTGGTGTGTTAGCAGCGCCCTTGTAGCTACAAAGACAAAGCACAGTACTGTGAAGGCTGTGGAAAGTTAACTCCATCCCAGCCAGACCCAGCACACTGCTCCAGGTAAAACAAGGAATGCTAGTAATAAATTAATATAATAGCTATTTCAGACAGACTACAAACAGAGGCTAGCATACCTGGCAGATTATGCTTTAGCAGGGATCCTCCCTGCTGACAGGAGTAAGACATGGCCACTGGATCACCCATGTCCCTAATGCTGTCAGGTCATGTTTTATGCTGGACTACTTTGCCCTGGTGGAAAGCACTACTGGAAATAATGGTTTTGGCTGCCTTTTCCACCGTGTGCCAGAGGCATACTGCAGTCCAGGCTGCCCTCCAATGCAGAGAGGAGCATCTCAGGAGAAATCCCAAGGTCCCTATATTTTATAACAAGGAAGCTTTAAGGGAGGTCACCTTTGCTATAAGGCACAAAGCAAACAGTCAAAAGAGCTGTTGTCACCTTTTAGATATTAAGAAAAGCTGCCCAATCATACCTAAGCACTGGGATCAAAGGCTATATTGTAAGGAATTATTGCATTCCTGTGGCTGGAGGTTGTTAAGTGCAGGCTGGGCAAGCACCTCACCAGAGGGCTCAGACTGGCCCAGGGCAATAGCTCCATGAGTCTTCTAAGGCCCTGAGAATCCTAATTTTATTACTTCATCTTGTACTTTTCCCTATAACTACCAGTTTATATGAGATAGTCATGTGGGGCTCTTCAGTTCCCCTCTCTCTTGTTGGTCTCATCTAAACATATTACCAAGTTAGTCGAAGAAACTGCTTTTTCTACTTCAGAAAATGAGGGGTCATTTTTAGAAGCAGCTGAAGTGAATTTCAGATATTAACTAGTCTCCTTGAAAAGGTCCAAGAATGGTTTTACAGAATAGTGGCAAAAGAAGCATTTGCTTCAATTTTAACTAATTTTTCTGTCATATTATGTTTGCATGCTTCTAACTTTAAAGTAATTTGAAAAATAATAATCATATGAAATTTTAATAATAATAATGTGAAATTTTAGAAACCTGGAAAAGTGACCAGAAAAGTTCTTGAACATGAAGGAAGAGCATAATTCCCAGTGTTATACTAGCAATGGAAGCATAATCTCCAAAGAGGCTACCTAATGGACTTTCCAATCCATTTTCAGACTGATGTTAGACCTGAAACTTTCCATTGTGTGGAGGGCAAATATCCACTCAGTGAAGAGTGGAAACCAGTCCTCTTGCTGGTGTCCTACCAGTTCAGGTCCCACTGTCATTAACAGCATTCTTGTTTGGGTTGAGAGGGCTCCAGGATAAGTGTTCACCTTCAGAGTGGGTTGAACAGCAGGTGGGTTATGGCAATATCAAGATTGACTCCCTTTGTTCTGGGTCTTAGATGGAAGGAACAGGGTACTTGCTTTTTCACAGACGGAAGAAGCATCTCTCATAAAGTCTTTGTTGCTATTTTTGTTTTAAATAATAAGTAGCTCATGGCACTGAAATGTTGAAGCCCCAGAAAAGGCAGGCTGTTTTACAGGGGACAGGCAGTATAATTAAAGAGACATTAAAGATATAAAAGCAATTTGGCACAATTTATCTCAGCATGTTACCCCTGTCCAACATTAGTGTTGCCTGTTGAGGGACCAAAGTGACAGATGTTGCTGTTTGGGTCACTTTTCCTACCCTTGTTGCCTGATTACACTGTGCAGGTCCTTTCAGTCATCTTTGCTTCTGCACATGTGGAACAGGTGTAACTGAGCCTGTTTGTTTCCTCTCCTTTCCCCTCCTTGCCCTTCCTTTCGCCCCTTTTCCCCTCCTTGCCCTTCCTTGCCCCTCCTTGCCCCCCCTTTACTCTCCTTTCCCTTAAATATGAGGAGGAAATTTTTCACTAGGAGGGTGGTGGTGAGACACTGGAACAAGTTGCCCAGAGAAGGAGGCCCCATCCCTGGAAGTGTTCAAGGCCAGGTTAGATGGGGCTCTGAGCAACCTGATCTAGTGGGAGTTGTCTCTTCCCATGCAGGGGGGCTGGATCTAGATGGTCTTTAAGGTCCCTTCCAACCCAAACCGTTCTATGACTCTATGGCTGCACAACCTAGAACAGAGGTATTTCAAAGACACATAAGATCAATATGGTTGTTGTTATTATTACTACTATTACTTGGTTATTATGATAATTATTGTTATTATTAGTGTCACATTCACAAATTTGCTTCTAAATGTGATATATCCTGAGATACTGAATCTCAAGTATTTTTACTTTCATTTCTGCTCTTCCTCAAAAGCTTGACCAGTTCCTTTCCAGCTCGCAGCAGGGCTGGTGGGAGTGCACTGCAGTAGAAATAAGGAAGGTAAGGAAAACAATACCGTGACAACAGATCAACCAGCAGCTGAGTTTCTCATTAAAACTCTTAACTTTTTATACTTCATTGGAGAATTTGGGAACCAGAGCTTTCACATCCAAACTTGATCTGGCATTAACTTTTCTTTTTGGCTATCTTCTTTAAGTTATATAGCCCTAAATTATTTCCACTTCATAAGTTTTTTCCAATCTTATATGAAACGTCTTGCCTGTGAGTGAACATAGTTTTGCATGGCATTTATAACCAACAGACCCTTCAGAAAATGAAAGCTTCCAGTTTTTTTCTAAAGGCATATTTTCTACTTGCTCTCATGTTTCACTTCTCTCCGAAGGACATACGGTCATGCAGTCATTGGATTCATTCTGTTCCCGGGACATCCCGGTGCCCGCTTATCCCCTTAGTTTTTGTTTTGTTGTGGACATAAACAAGTACAACTTCGTACTATCCCCGACAGGGTAACAAGCCTTTGCTTGTTGGTAAAAACAGCGTCGGAAGATGCCACGAGGTGGCACTCGGGTCCCGTGGCTGCCGCTACTCACCCGCTTCTCCCGCGTGGTCCCGGCGCTGAAGTTTTCTGATTTAATTCCACAGGTTAACGTTGTGTCCGTTTCATTCCAACTATAAAGTGACAAAGGCTTTGCATTTGCTGATAAAGCCAGCCTCATGTTCAGATGAAGCTGTGGTTAAGCCAAATCATATGCAATGTGTTTCCTTGAGTCTAAGGCTGTGCATGGAAGCTGTACAAGCTGTCTTTGAAACAGCCTTAAAGTAGCATTTAACAAAGAGAAGCAGCAAAGGATAATCAGGAGTATGATTCGGATTTATCAACACTTCAGTCTATCTGTGGCATTTATACATTGATGATATATGCCACTACCAGAGTGACAAAGAACTATGTGACCCAAGACACACAGCTGCTCCACCAGCAGCAGCATTTCTGCTTTTCACCTGGCAAGTCTGAACCAAAGCAAAGAAGGGAACCAGAATTTCTGCATCCCAGGGCATCAGCTGGCCACAGAGACAAGAAAGGTCTGTTTTCATTCCTTCCTGCAATAATTCACAAATCTGGTGGACCATGGGAGCAGTCTGTGCTGTGGCATTAGTGCTGTTGTCACCATGGCAGTCAAAGGAAACAAACAAGACAAAGTGTTTATTAAACTGCTGGAGATGGAAGTTAAAGGAAAAAAAAAAAAAAAGTTTTCAGGCACACAATCCCTTCCCCAGACTATTTTTTTTCCACTCCTATTATCTGTCCCCAAGATCCTTTCTGTAAAATACTGTTAAAACATAACTATAAATCTCTGTCTTAGGTACAGATTTGACACGGAACACCTCCTGGACAGTAAGATAAACAATAAAACCCCCATAACAATCTCATTTCAAATCCTGCTATGACTGTCCCTTCATAACTACAGTTGGAAAATTTACTCTGAATCATGTTTTAGGATAAGATATTTTATCCAAACCAAGGCATTTGATTAAGGTGATGGCAACAAAAGCCCAATGCAGATTTAATTACCACACACAGATCTAGACAGTACTAGCCAAGGACCACTTGCCATTTGCCAGCTTCCTTCAAAAGCAGGAAAATAATAACAGACTGTAAACTGATTTTACAACACATGCTCTGGCTGATGGTGCTGCCTGCTGGGTGCAACAGGGAATAGCAGTGACCCAGGCAAGGCCAAGGCTGCTGATGGAGCGTGGCCACGGCAGGGTGCCATCTCCAGCTCTGCTGCTGTGCAGTTATGCACTCAAACTGGCCCCACATCCTTTGCAAGGGTTGTTGTTTTTTTTTACACAAATGACTAGTCTGTATTCCATAAATGGCATAATTGTTATTGTGTAAGCTGCAGTTCTGCTCAAGAGATCCAGGAAAATAACTGAAAGAAACAGGAATTATTTTTCACTCTGTTGAGATAAGAGACTGGTTGTATAAGTATAATGGGATTAAGTTTTGTAGTACAAAAACTTCAGTCTGTTCCTTCTCTACACTAAACCAGGTAGCAAGTCTCAGCTAAAGATCTGTTTGGACAATGGCCTTGGGTCAGTCATAGAATCATAGAAGGGTTTGGGTTGGAAGGGATGTAAAGATCATCTAGATCCCACCCCCCTGCATGGGTAGGGACAGCTGCCACTGGATGAGGTTGCTCAGCCCCCCAACCAACCTAGCCTCTTCCAGGGAAGTGGCATCCACAGTGTCTCTGGCAACCTGTTCTAGTGTCTCACCATCCTCACAGTAAAGAATTTCTTCCTAGTATCTAACCTAAATCTACCCTCTTTCAGTTTGAAACCATTCCCTCTCATTCTCTCACTCCATGCCCCTGTAAAAAGTCCCTCCCCAGTTTTCTGTAGCCCCTTCAGGTACTGGAAGGCCTCTATAAGGTCTCCCCAGAGCCTTCTCTTCTCTAGGCTGAACAGCGCCAACTCTCTCAGCCCATCTTCAATTGAAATGGAGCATGATCTAGTGGGAGGTGCCCTTGCCAATGCAGGTGGGTTGGATCTAGATGATCTTTTAGGTCTCTTCAAGACCAAACCATTCTATGATTCCATGATCTTGCTGTAGCCTGCTTGGGTGGCTTTCATCCTTAAAGCCATAATGTACTCATCTGCCCTTAAGATGGGTATGAGCTCCTCTTACTGTGACTCCCCTCCCAGCTGCAGGGCTCACAGGGAGAGCCCTGATTCTGAAGTTCTCACCCTTGGGCTTTCCACCACAGCCTCCCTAAGTCTGTGTTTGGTGAGAAAGGAGTGATGGGAGTTGCTGGTGGCTCTGGCTGTAATTGCAGGCAATGCAACAGCTGGCTGCAATGCACTATACTGCCACACTTCTTCAAAAAGACAGAAGTTAAGGAGAGGAGTCAGTTCCCCCACTTTTGTCTCCTTTCTTGGTGAATGCACTCCATTGCTGAGCTGCTTGGAGTGGGTAACTCCTTGCAGTGTGAGATAAATACACCACAGGCAGCAGGAGCAGGTAGTCATCTGCCTACAGACAGGCAAGAGTCCCCTCACAGCAGCAATTCCCCTGTGACAGCTGAGCACAGCAATGCCCAGAAGCAGTGTCCTCTGCTCATTCATTGCCATCATGTTGTATGCAAGTACTCCAGTGCTTTCCAAAACCAGGTATCATAACTTTTTTTGTATGTATTTTCTATTACCGTTTGCTGATCCTGCTTTAAGAGAAGAGAAAAAAAAAAAAAAAAAAAAAAAAAAAGAATGATTCAAAGTAATTTAATAAATTCTGCTTCTCTTCTGGTCATACAATTTGAAGAGGATTTGTCTTCCATGTCATCTCATATGCCATCAGAAATGTACCTTCCTCACAAGCTCCAGGACAGCTACTTACTTCTGCTAACTAGGGGCTTACAGTAAGGGCCAGAGACTCTTGTTAGGGGTGCTCACAAGATGAGCTTGAGTTTGGAAGCGATTTGTTTTTCTGGAGTCTGATATCTAATTAGACAAGATCAAGGACAAAAAACTAAATAACACTCTTGCCACTTTACAAGTGGAAAGCCAGGAAGCAGAGTAACGAATAATTGTATTTCCAAGGTGTTTAAGCAACCAAAAGGAGCTTGACGATTAATATTTTTACAGCTCAGACAAATGAGAATGCATCCTCTGAAGTTTTAATCCTGCAGGGGCTTAAAAGCATGATTAACTTTTTTTATATGAATAGTCACACTGAAGTAGAATAGTTCTTCTGAGTATGCCTAATGTCCCTCTGCAGGATCAATCTGTAAGTGCATATTGTTTCTGAACTATCAGACTGATTTTGAAAAGCAACAGGGAGCTCTCCCTTAGCCAAAAAAAGTCATGCATATCAATGGTAGCTATAAAATCTCTGCAACATGCCCAGCATTTCTTTCCTTAAAGAGTAATACACAGAAAATATAAAAAAGTATCTATTTCTCTTTTTTGTCTCCAGTTCCAACCACAGTCACAGAAATATCCCACTGCAAAAGCTAGACATACAGGCAAGGAGGTTTTCCATATTTATATTGAATTATTACTTCTCTATTGTTTTGTTTGTGGCTACTGCTATTGGGCATCCTTGGGTTTTGACGGTCACATCAAAGGAGCTGCTCTGGCGTGAGAACCGGTCAAAGTGAACCAGATAATTCATGGATTTATTACTGAGGTTGGTTCCCATGATTGTCAGTGGGCAGCAGCCACTGCTGTGTCGTAATCCTCATTCTCTTGGTAAGGCACATACTGCCTTAAAAAGGTTTAATGATCCAATAGTGATTTACTAATGGGAATCTTTCTTGTGGGTTTAGCAAGCCTTGAAAGAGGACAGGGCGGCGCGTGAGGGTCAGTTTTCGGAAGTATCTAGAAATGTTTTTGTTTTGTTTTGAGATTCCTGCTTGTAGCATTTTTACCCTCTAACTACAATAATATATGAAAGGGACAAAGTTGTAGCTGGGCAGGTATCAGCCTCGTGATCACAGGGGGAGGGAAGGAAGCAGACATGGGTGATGTTTTCATGACTGAAAACCTGAGGTGATTATCGAAAAACACACACTTTGGCCCTTGTGATTGACGAAACTAAAAAGAGTACAGTGAGAGAGACTGGGACAGCCTAGTGAAACCACAGTCTTTTCCTGTGGTTGCAACCAGCTTGCCCTCAGCTTCTGTCGGGAAAGAAGGGAGGGGGCTGCCTGGTGGGATGGTTTCCCAAAAAGAGGTCAGGGGAGGGAAAAGGCGAGGAAGCAGCTGTGCCTACTCAGAGGAAAGGAGATGCTTCTACGGAGCCAGAGTGCCCCGCCACTTCTCCCCGGTGCCACCCCGGTGCCATTTCAGAAAAACAAACCCAAGAAAACTCAAACAAAATAAACTTTTTTCTCCACCACCAAAATACGTTTACAAAGCAACAGAGGGAGAGGGAGTGGGGAGAGAAACAATGTTATTTTATTTTAAGGCTTCTATATTAAACCCAAGTGTTGTGCTGGGACCGTCATTAAAAACTATTTGAGCTATCTGCACACAACAGGCCTCATCTTGTTAATCTAGTTGCAAAAATGTCCCTTAAATGCATAACATTTTGTTTTCAACTCCCAGAGGAAGAGTCCTTCTCCTACAGAAAAATCAAGTAGCCTGGCTTTCTGATATAAGAAAAAGAAAATACAGTATTCAGGGTTAAATCAAAACTAAGGGGGGAAAAAAGTGTAGGCCTTTAAGTAATTGTAATTTTGTCTCCTTAGGTTTATGGATTGCCTTGTAGTAATTTATTAGCTTTTCACTTACCACACAGTAATGCAGAATATTGTCTATGGTTATTCTTTACAGGTAAAACACTTCTCACAGAACCACAGAATTGTCAGAGTTGGAAGGGACTTTTAGAGATCATCTAGTCCAATTGTTTTCCTGGATGATGATTCTTTGAAAAAAAAATAGATAATTTGAAAATATTACTAAGCTGCAAATCCTGTCTCTGCAAAGATGATGCCAAGATAGAGAAGGAGAAATCCAGTTGCCTGGCCATACACGTTTACTGCCTCTTAAGTAACCTTGGGTTTCCTGGGCATCTGCACAGGTAAAGGTGGCATAGGACACAAGGGAGACCTGCACCTTCCAGAGCGACAGCCAGAGCCCAGCTTAGGACATGCCAAATACTTAGGCCAAGGAATACTGACTAAGTGACTGTATTCACACATTAATAGCACTTTAAATCTTCCAGTAGTAGTAATTACCATTGGATTTACCCTCAAGTTGAGATCCCAGCATTCTAGCACCTGCCCAGTGCTCCTCTGCTTATCATTTCTGGTCACGGCCAAATGTGTTGCTGCAGCCATCCCTTTTGAGGCCTTTTCACATTGGCTTCCAAAACTCAAGTCTTTGCTATGTAAAAGGTGAAGCAGAGGAACAGACCATGAGTAAAAACTTCAGCATTGAGTAGCATTACACTCAGGTTCAGGCAGTAGCCTCACGCAAATGAGGCTGGGGACACAAAGCTTGCAAACAAAGCTATACTGATTTCTTCATCTTTTCTTGAAGTTGGATAAAACTGCCTGTGACTACTAAAGCACTTAGGTCCTCATTTGTGTGATCTCAAGCTATCTGTACCTATAGAAGCAGAAAACTAATGAGATTGGTGACTACAAAGCTGCTAACAGTCCACTTCCCACTTCAGTAGTATCTTCTGATGATGTTTGTGACCTTTTTCTGTTATGAAGAAGAAATTTCCTATTTACAATAGCCCTAAGAATCTGCCGATATACAAGTCCCAAGCTTCAGTAAATGCCCTTTACATATCTCATACCATACTGATTGAAGTATCATCTTTCAGCGTAACTGCAAACAAAGACTTTGGAAGCTCAGACTAAGGAGGCAAGAGCATGAACTGACACCTCCTGGCAGTTGCTCAGGCAGGTATAGTCACAGCCAGGATACGATTATTCTGCTTTGAATACATGCATTCAGCCCTCAGCCTCAGTAGCTGGTTTTTCTTCTGGGGCAATACCTAATGCTGGGTTTCCTCCACTTGCAATCAGAGCAAAGGGAGGACGGGCAGCACTGCCTCTCAACTGCCCATCTCTCTCGGGTAATAATCTCAGTGCTGTGTGACGCTGTTAGTCCTGCAGTTACAGCAGCCTAAGTGCTTTTTATTTGCACTGCTGAGGGCTAAGGTTTTGAGCCTGCTAATGCTGAGTGACAGAATTGGTTTTTAGCTTTTTCCTCTTAAGAAAAACATTCTAGGAAATTGCATAACTTGCTTTGATCCTCTTGATAACTGGAATTTAAGGTTGCAAACACACCCATTGAAAAGTTACTCAAAGCCAACTGCTTACTGCTGAGCAAGCATCCTGATTTGCTTTCTTGTGCTATGATCTGGTCCTAAATGATATAAATTACAAACTTCCTTCTTCATCCAGGTTCATTAATCAACAAATGCAGATAATGATAGAAAAGGGCTGAAGTAAAGTTGCATGCACAGGCATGAGTCCTGCCTTTTGGATCTCAGTTATGCCAAGGAACCATATTGTCCTTGCTCTGTTTTAAAAATTGCATAGAGTTTTTCAGCTCTGACCTGTTAGCACAGCTACAACCAACAGCACAAGTGACATATGCTTCTTCTCCATTAGTTTCTCACTTGGGAAATCTTCATCTGCCATCACAGGGGTAACATTCACAACAGAAGCTAAGGACAAACCAGGCATAAAGCCTGAGCTCCTGCCTCACGCACTTGTCCCTTCGGGTGATTCAGGTTAAAACAAAACGAAATAAAACAAAACTACAACAGACCAAAACAAGAGAAGAAAGGAGATACCAGCAACTCAGTGTCCATGAGCTTGGCCTGTTTGATCCGAGCCAAAATGGGATAAGCCCAAATACACAGGCTGCACAAATCCATCCATGGTGTGTCATTTCAAGATGCTAAAACGATTATGCTTTCATCTAATCAGTCTCCAAGAAATCCTTTTTCAAACTCCGTTTTTTTTTTTTTTTTTGCATTTAGGGAAACAAATGGTAATGTTTTCGGGCACATCAATTAGACTGAAGCCCTTAAGTGGAGCCAAGTCAGTGACTGCCCATTTTTAACATGATGTGCTGCATGAGAGACCTCCTACCAGGCTCTTACAGGGCAGGTTAATAATTAACAGTTTAAGTCAAATAGGGTTGCAACCTGCTCTTTTCATGTAAATAAAGCCTGCTTTTTATGTACTTGCCAGTTCACTGATGTCATCCTTATTCTTGAAACTGCTCAGATGGACAGTGAATGGTACCTGAACCAGCTGCTGCCCAACATGCCAGTGCAGCAGCACAGCATTTATGTCCTGCAACAAAAAATGTCCCATTCCTCCAAAACAACGAAACTTGGAAGAAGATCAAGCATGATTTACAGCCCAGGAACAGAGAGCCTTCTTTCCCCTCTTTTGTCCATTTTCTCCATGGGGACAGCATGCTGTTCAGGCCAATCACAATCCCTCCTCACCTTGGGGCTGGAGACCAGCTGATGCAGGCAAGAATGGGTTACAGTTTTACATTTGGGGGAGAGGGATAGTGGGGAGTGAGCCATTGACCTGAGGCTGCGTTCTGACAACAGATGAAGTCTCAGTTTCTCAGTTTGGCTGAAGGGTGGTCACCTTATTTCTGTGCCTGTCTTCTCAGCTGTTATTTGGGCATAATAAACTTTCTGTGTCTTTTGGACATGTAAGATTTTGTGCTTATCCTTACGGACAGAGCTTTACACACCTTCTGCAGACAGACTTCGCAGATCCCAGATGTAACAATAACAAACCCTTCGCCTCAGTGAGAACTAGTATATTAGAAGGCTAGAACTGGGGGTAAAAACTACCCTCTCTCAATCCAGATATTTAATGTTGTCATTCACTTAAAATTTTCCGCTTCTAAACAGAAGCTCTTAGTGGGAATCTGAAGAAAAGCTGAACTTGAAAAACCCCAACAAGTCTGGGTGCTCTCCAGGATGGACAGATGACTTTGTTATCATGAAGTGTACCTGCAACACAGAACCAGTTTACAAGCCTGAAAAGCAAATGGTTTACTGACTGCTTTTTCCTGCGTCTTTCAGAGCCCACTGCATGAGATGGTGTCCCTGGCTGAGCAAGGGGAGCAGGAGAGGACAGCACAGCAGACAGGCTTGTTACCAGTGGCAGAATCTAACCGAGTCAACGAGCATTCCTCAAGAGCAAACCAAAACTGCAACAAATCATCCATAAAACTCAGTCAAAAAGGACTTCATTTAATTAGTGATATGTAAAGACTTTTGCATAGAAAAAAGGTTAACAAAGTAATGCATAAAAGACCAACTAGGTACAGTATTTTTAAAACAAATATTTTAAAGTATATTTTGCATAATGTTTAACATTCTCAATGCTTATTGCTTTCTCCACACAGCAGAGAAATCAAGTGCATAATAATACATGCTGTGTTTTGTTGGGTTTTTTTACATAAAATCTCTAGTTCTTGACTGGATGTATTAAAATACTCAGGTTATTTTAAGTCACTGTAATAAAAAATGAGAGCAAACCATTTTATGCAGCACTAGTTTTCTGGGTATTGACAAAATAATTTACTGACATACCCTTTAATACATTCAGTTTGGTTTGGAATCAAACCCACATTACAATGTTGGCGTGTTAATAGCCAATTTAAAAATTGTCCCTACCATAACTTCATTCATATCCAGAGTGATTGTTCTCCCTGTAGTTGATAGCAAAAAGAAGAAAGATCTTGCACAGAATCAGCTAAATGTCCAAATACAGCTAAATAAGTTAATTTGAACCCTTGCAACACTGAGTCTCTTGTATTGGCATGAATCAACCGTATCCAAGTGTGCACACTGTAAATAGCTGGTTACTTCTGGGTGCATGACAAATTCACTGTGCAGATACGAGCTAGCACCATATTTCAGCCAAAAAATAAGGGTGCCTCAAGGCTCACAGGCAGTGCTGAAACGTTCATTAATCCCAGCACTGATAAGATAATTGCTTTTACCAATGCTATGCTAGATGTCACAATTTGGCAAGTCTGTACAAAGAAAGTGAACTACGGAAGCAAGAACTAGGCCTGTCTAACTAAACATTCTTCCTCGGCAATCTTTTGGCTAAAAAAACCTCTCCCCTTGAAGAGCATGCTCTTCCCTGGGAAGATGCACAAATGCTGAAGTTGAATGCAGACTCTCCCCTCTCTCCCATACCATTTCCATACTTGTGCAATGTTACTTGTTTTAGCAGAACACACATATATATATAATTTTTTTTATTATTTTTTTTTTCAATGTCAGGCACTTATGAAACTCAAACTCTTTTTCTAGCCTGGGAGACCCAGCCGGTGCAATCCCTTACCCCTCTGCCAAACAAGGATGCATAGCTGGAGAATTATTAGTTCTAGTGTCTACATATTTCCCAGGAAACCTCTACATGCCACTGTGATCACGCTGTTCTGAAAGCCATCGCTGCTCCCTCAAGGTGCCTCCAGCAAAACAAACTGGGAAGAAGAAGGAGATACTATCCCATGTCCTCTCCAATGCCTGAAATGAGGAGTGCTGTACCATTCCTTGGCTGGCATCTCTCAGGCCCTTTGGGTGCAGGTGGCCCCTCAGCCAGGTTGAGCAGGGAGGACATGCCGTGTCCAATCCCATCCGTCCTGAAGGCCCGTGTGTGCGTGTGGATGTGCATGTGGAGGTGGGTGTTTGTGCTGAGGGTGAGGAGGGAGCCGGATTGGGACGGGAGAGGGGGGCACCTAAAAGGCTCCAACTTCAGTCCCCCAGGGCCGGTAGGGTTTCGTGCCCCCGCCGCTGCCAGCCTGCTGAGGGCTGGCGGTGGCCGATACGGCCAACGGAGGGGTGATGGCTGTCGCTGCGGCCACGGCAGCGGCGGCCGCGCTGGGGGGAAGCATGGGGAAGGCGCTGGTGAAGGAGAGGGGGAAGCTCTGGGCGGCCGCAGTGGCTGCGGCGGCGGCAGCGTGGACAGTAGCCGAGAGGGACAAGAGGGAGGTGGAGAGAGGGGGGACACAGGGAGCAACGCTGCCAGCGGAGGGGACTCTGAGGGCAGCGTCGGCGTGGGCGAAGGTGGCGGTGAGCAGGGCAGAGCCGTGGGGGGGCACGTCCGAGGAGAGTCTGCATGGGGTGGCCTCCGAGCCGTGGAGTCCGTTCGGCTGCAGCAAAGCAGCCGGGAGGTGGTGAAAAGCGGCTGCCCAGTGGTGAGGGTGCAAGGGGTGGTGGTGGTGGGCCATGGAGGACGTCATGGCGGCGGCTTCCCTCTGAGAAGCGCAGGTGCTCAGGTGAGACACGAGTCTAACGCGCAGAGGGTCAGATGTGTCGAGACCTTCCACTGAAGTCAGGTACCTCGCGACTTCTGTTAAGCACTCCCGGAATCCAATGCTCATGAAGTCCATGGCCAGTGAATGAGCATCAAAATAACCTGCAAGGGGAGGGCAAAATAGGGACTGAGTGTGGAGCTGGCTTCCCAGCTAACATCAGGAGACATGGCTGACCCGGCCCTGGCTCAGCTGTCAGACCTCCCATTTATGGGTTAAGATTTGCAAAGTGAGAAGTTTGTCCTCTGATCTGTAAATGATTTGTGTTACCATCCCTGTAATGCAATAATCTTCAGGGCTTTTTTTTGCAGACAGTATACAAATGAAAAGAATTAAGTCCATAAGTACTTGTGATACTTAAAAAGATATACGATGCCTCTCCTGAAATTCCTCAGCAAGCTGCTGCATTGAAGTATTGACCCAGCGAGTCTGTGTGGACTAGACATTTATCCACAAAAAGAAACAGACTGGTGATCAGACAGCTTGCATGTACTACCCTGCCTTTTCTCCCCTATGCTGGCATTCCTAGTAACGCCCTCAAACTGTTTCTTGACATTGTGAGATCGTTGTTGTAACTGCTGCTGGGGTCCCATCTACTTCACAGGGTCATTAAGACAATATGACATACGGTGTTGTTTAACTACAAATTAAAAACATCTTGTCATGACTCTGCACACACACAATAAAAAGCTTTACTTGAGCAGACGTTTTATGTAATGCCATTCTAATTTGGAGATGGAAGACTGACAGTCATATGGCCCATGAGGTATTTCAACAAACAGCAACTGGAGCTCCACAGGCTTGGGACAAAAAAGCATTGGAAAAAAAAAATGTCTTATTAAATGCACATGAGAAGATATTCCCTTTCTAAAAGGGTCTAGCACCACAT
Organism: Chaetura pelagica; assembly: GCF_000747805.2. Lineage (NCBI taxonomy): Eukaryota > Metazoa > Chordata > Aves > Apodiformes > Apodidae > Chaetura > Chaetura pelagica. The sequence goes on along the minus strand of NW_009953496.1, from coordinate 3,256,250 downwards.
CTACTGCTTAAGTTGCAGCTCATCAACTACAAAAACATTTTCCAGTTTCGCGAATTTTCCTTTTTTAGTTTAAGAGTAGTCTTCTTGGGGGAATAATGTCCTGTCCACTTCCAAGCCGGCATAGTGGTTTTTCCTCTTGCTTTTAGTGAAAATTTTTAGGCATGTGTGACTATGATGTGTGTTAGTGTTTAAAGATCAAATGACCTTATTATGGAGTAATGTAGCAGCAATACCTGCATTAGGCCTTGCACTCTCTGGCATGAAATAATTTGTCTTTCTGAAAAATGCTAGTACCTTAGATAGTTGCTTTCACTTTAATCAACTTTCAATCAAGAAAAGAGTCTTTCTGTCATTATACACCCACAATAGTTTTATATATTTTATAGATTTCATAGATTTAACTTTGGCAAATTTATAGACATTGGCCCAAATCCCCTGCCTGCCATACACCCCTTCTTGACAAATTATGACAGTGATTTTTTCACATGCTGCTTTGCTCATCTGAGGGTGTGCAAAGCCCGAGAGAAACACCAGCTCAGCCAGTAGATGGGTGGGCACAAGAGGCTGAGGAGTTGTCTCAGCAAGCACTGACTCCCAGCATCTGTTTTTTCTGCCAGGTCCACTGCGACCAAGCGATCTGTGGAAGCACTGTGGTTGGAGTGAAACAACTCCAGCTTTGTCTTCCTGAGAAACAAAAGCCAGGCAGGCCAGCAATGGCGAGTTAGCAGGGTACCTGCTGGGGTGCCAGCCAGCCTGGCATGGGGACTGCCTCTGCGCCAGATGCTCCAGGACCTCCAGCAGCTCCAGAGGGGCTGATGCACAGCCGAAGCCATCTCCCAGCTCTGGCCATGACTCAGCCAGCCTGGGAGTCCTGAGAGCGCGTGGCTCAAGCCAGGGCTTCCCAACATCCCTCCCTCTAGACTGGAGGAGACAAAGGGGATGTGGTTTCCACCAGTGGCCCCTGAGTCTGAGCTGCTGTCTCTGTGATGAGCCATGCCAAAGCCCCAGTGATCGTGGCTCCCTCTTAAGTCTCCCTTGGTGGCTCAGCCATGAAAACAGAGGGGAGGTGAGAGCTGGGACTCCCAGGCTCCATTATGTTTTGATTTTGATAGTTATCTTTTCCAGGTTTCCCCTTTGCTGGTTTCCCCCTTCTTAGAGAGACTTAAAAATGTTGTTTCTTGTTTCTTTCCAAAACCCAAGAACATCTTCCACCACCACTCACACTCACACACACCAGCATTTTGTAGCAAACGGTAGCCTCAGTTTTCATTCAGCTATCCTGGTAAACCACCTGCTCGGCACACAGCATTCCAGCTAAGTCACTCAAGCTATATTACCCCACATGTGCTGACCCAGGTGCCAGTCGCCCAAGCTAAATTTGCAGTGAAGCTGCAATAAAACAACAGCGAGGTCCCATCGAGCTACTTGCTGTTGACAAATTATTCCTACTCTGTGTTTGCTTGCACGGTCAGTAAAAAGCCGTGGCTGCAGGCCAAAATAATAACTCAACATGAACAGGACAGCATTGCCTGCACCCCTGTCAGGGCAGCAGAAACCCAGAGTCTGCACAGGACCTCAGAGGTGGCAGCCTGCCTGCCTGGGCAGCTCTGAAAAGCAGAGAAGGGATGGGAGCTATGTCGGGTTTTCTTCCACCATGTCCATCTTGGGCTCAGCACGTTGAGTGGCAGCTGACTCCACCCTGCCTTTCCTAGCCCCAGGCATTCACCATCGTGGGTGTCCTCCATGTCTGCATGAGGAGGAAGAGGATGAGCTCTCCCCAGATGTGGGGGAACTTAAGGGTATCAGGACCCATTCCTCCCTGCTGTGGTAAGACCTCTCATCCATAGGAAAAATGATGGAATTCATTTTTTTGCTGATCCAAAAAAGTGCCTGGCTTGGAAGATGAGTTACAAAGTGGGAATAACTACACTTGGAAATAAAACAAACAATTGCCTTAAAAACACCCCAAGAAATTATATTTAAAGCTGTTACTTAGATTGCAAAGTAAAACATTAAGCAAGCAGGAAACAGAGGCTTAAACTTTGCCCGATACTAACTTGTAAACCCCTTTTTCTTGAAGTTTCTTAATCCATGGTTTAGGCATGTGTGACTATGATGTGTGTTAGTGTTTAAAGATCAAATGACCTTATTATGGAGTAATGTAGCAGCAATACCTGCATTAGGCCTTGCACTCTCTGGCATGAAATAATTTGTCTTTCTGAAAAATGCTAGTACCTTAGATAGTTGCTTTCACTTTAATCAACTTTCAATCAAGAAAAGAGTCTTTCTGTCATTATACACCCACAATAGTTTTATATATTTTATAGATTTCATAGATTTAACTTTGGCAAATTTATAGACATTGGCCCAAATCCCCTGCCTGCCATACACCCCTTCTTGACAAATTATGACAGTGATTTTTTCACATGCTGCTTTGCTCATCTGAGGGTGTGCAAAGCCCGAGAGAAACACCAGCTCAGCCAGTAGATGGGTGGGCACAAGAGGCTGAGGAGTTGTCTCAGCAAGCACTGACTCCCAGCAAGCACTGACTCCCAGCATCTGTTTTTTCTGCCAGGTCCACTGCGACCAAGCGATCTGTGGAAGCACTGTGGTTGGAGTGAAACAACTCCAGCTTTGTCTTCCTGAGAAACAAAAGCCAGGCAGGCCAGCAATGGCGAGTTAGCAGGGTACCTGCTGGGGTGCCAGCCAGCCTGGCATGGGGACTGCCTCTGCGCCAGATGCTCCAGGACCTCCAGCAGCTCCAGAGGGGCTGATGCACAGCCGAAGCCATCTCCCAGCTCTGGCCATGACTCAGCCAGCCTGGGAGTCCTGAGAGCGCGTGGCTCAAGCCAGGGCTTCCCAACATCCCTCCCTCTAGACTGGAGGAGACAAAGGGGATGTGGTTTCCACCAGTGGCCCCTGAGTCTGAGCTGCTGTCTCTGTGATGAGCCATGCCAAAGCCCCAGTGATCGTGGCTCCCTCTTAAGTCTCCCTTGGTGGCTCAGCCATGAAAACAGAGGGGAGGTGAGAGCTGGGACTCCCAGGCTCCATTATGTTTTGATTTTGATAGTTATCTTTTCCAGGTTTCCCCTTTGCTGGTTTCCCCCTTCTTAGAGAGACTTAAAAATGTTGTTTCTTGTTTCTTTCCAAAACCCAAGAACATCTTCCACCACCACTCACACTCACACACACCAGCATTTTGTAGCAAACGGTAGCCTCAGTTTTCATTCAGCTATCCTGGTAAACCACCTGCTCGGCACACAGCATTCCAGCTAAGTCACTCAAGCTATATTACCCCACATGTGCTGACCCAGGTGCCAGTCGCCCAAGCTAAATTTGCAGTGAAGCTGCAATAAAACAACAGCGAGGTCCCATCGAGCTACTTGCTGTTGACAAATTATTCCTACTCTGTGTTTGCTTGCACGGTCAGTAAAAAGCCGTGGCTGCAGGCCAAAATAATAACTCAACATGAACAGGACAGCATTGCCTGCACCCCTGTCAGGGCAGCAGAAACCCAGAGTCTGCACAGGACCTCAGAGGTGGCAGCCTGCCTGCCTGGGCAGCTCTGAAAAGCAGAGAAGGGATGGGAGCTATGTCGGGTTTTCTTCCACCATGTCCATCTTGGGCTCAGCACGTTGAGTGCCAGCTGACTCCACCCTGCCTTTCCTAGCCCCAGGCATTCACCATCGTGGGTGTCCTCCATGTCTGCATGAGGAGGAAGAGGATGAGCTCTCCCCAGATGTGGGGGAACTTAAGGGTATCAGGACCCATTCCTCCCTGCTGTGGTAAGACCTCTCATCCATAGGAAAAATGATGGAATTCATTTTTTTGCTGATCCAAAAAAGTGCCTGGCTTGGAAGATGAGTTACAAAGTGGGAATAACTACACTTGGAAATAAAACAAACAATTGCCTTAAAAACACCCCAAGAAATTATATTTAAAGCTGTTACTTAGATTGCAAAGTAAAACATTAAGCAAGCAGGAAACAGAGGCTTAAACTTTGCCTGATACTAACTTGTAAGCCCCTTTTTCTTGAAGTTTCTTAATCCATGGAGTGAGATTACTCTTATCTCTAGGTCAGAAGGAGAAGATAAATTCACAGTATTTGTGAAGCGATCATTGACATGCCACCCACTGTGGACCCTGGTATAGAAAGCAGCTCTGGGTATAAGCCAGTGTGGCTGCTCCCTGCAGCCCGACACTTCGTCCTTCCCTGCAGCAGCCCCTGGCACTCTGGTGTCAGCCTGGGGCAAGGACAGGCACAGTGCCAGTAGCAGACCAAGGAAGGGACTGCAAGACCCAGGACTGCTAACAAAATCCAGTTTGTCTGGCTGCAGTTGGAGGCCAGGGCTCTGCTGACACCTCTGTACCTGGCAGCTCCGGTCCCAAGCACTTCATGCCTGCCACCACTTAGCTGGGCCACCCATCCTGACCCAGTTATAAAATAATCCCCACGTATTATTTTTGGGTGGGGAGGCAAGAGAAGAAGGATTCCTATTAAATGAGGTCTCTGATCAGGGTCACCTCGCGGCCCTCCTTCTGTCAGTGCAGACATCAAACGGGTGGGAGCTGCTGCAGCTCTTTAGAGGAATGATGTGCAGCCTGAAGAGGGGCTTAAGCTGGGACAGCTGAGCTGCACGTCGTGCTGAGAGGATGAAGCAAAACAACCAAAACTTCCCTCAGCAGCCAAGCATCAATCAGCCTGTGCACCAAGTGAGACAAGAGTGCGTGGAAAGCCAGCAGGCAACCACGCAATTGAAGACGGCACCACCAAACACACACACAGAGGATCTGAATTCAAATTGTACAAGCACGATCAATTCTGGTGTTTCGTAACTTTGAAGAGTGCAGCTTTACCAATTAAATACCATTTTTAAAAGGATGTTTTTAGATATAAAAATAAGGTTGTTTTTAAATTCTGCACATTTTCCAAGCAACCAAGAGGTACGTCTGTTATCTGAAGGACAGTAAAATTCCTTTCACCACCTATAGAACAAGTTTAAATAGAGCTTAAATAGACTTCTAGAGAAGCCACTTAACAATCATAAAATATGAATTGTCAGCTAGGTGTAAATTTTCACAAATAACAGAATACCAGCCTTCAACATGCTTTCCTACAACTATCTGTTGTTAAGCACGCACCGATTCAAAGTTGAATTCTGTAATAACTGCAAAGTACACAGAGAAGCAGTCATTAAGCCATGGGCTAAAAAGTGTAGTAAAAAATGGAAGAGAGAGAGCAGCAGCAAATTCTTTCCTAGGCTTCACCTACATGGCTCACTTCATTAAGGAATTATCAGCTGGTTTCCATTGCAACAACTTGAACCATAATCACAGTCGATGGCATGGGACATGGGACTGTGCTTTCAGGAGACGTGCAAGTTTTGCCCTCCAAATAAGGTCCAAAATCATGACTACACAGAATACCTTGTGGGTGGCTGAAATCATTTGGCCTCCGGCCTCAGGACTGTCAGCTTGCACAAGCGAGCTATGCTCGCCTCCCGGCAGCCGGCTGATCTAGCGGGTCAGCCAGTGCAGGGCCTGCGTCATGCCAGTACCCACTAACAGGGAACTACCTAGACCTCTGACACACACGTCCAGCAGCTAAGCATGAGTGCAGAGTGCTGCTAGCTATCTGCTTGTCTGTTTTACAGACAGCTGGAGCTGCACAGAGCAGGACTGAGGTTTGTTCTGCCGAATGAGACAGTCTAACCTGGCATTTAAAAAATCTTTCCAGAACAAAGAAAATATAAGTAAAATAATGAAAGTTCCTCTCCATCCACTTCCTTCGGTATTGCTGTTGGATAATGAGGTTTAGCATCAGTTTTGTGCTACACAATTGTTGCCACAAACCTCCTGTTTATGTTTGGTGTTTGTGTATTTGTTTTGTCTCCCTGTGCAGATTTCAGTGCTCTTTGGAAACCCCAAACAAATCTCTGACTGGGCTGCCTGTGAATGAAGCCTTTACTCCCACAGTGTTATGAAAGCAAACACAAGCCCAGGGTCAAGTGCTTCTTTTGTCCCAGTAGTTCTTTCCCACGAGTTCAATCCTGCCATTAGCATTGATTTCCACTCCTTTAATCTGGAAACGCCTATCACAGATTCTCAAAGCACTTTTTTTTCCGCTGAGATTTCCCCAAGTATTAGAAAAGAAACTATCAGCTCCTTACCTTTACCTCCCGTTGCCTGCAGCATCTTCAGATGATCCACTGTCATTTGCAGTATTTCCGCTTTTTCTAATTTGGCAGATCCCTTTGAGATAAGAGACTCATATAAATAAAGGCTTACAAGTACTAGAAACTTCAATTTGATATACTTTCCACTGAGCTCAGCCTTATGGTTTCAATTTCCCCTATCATTAGGACAGTCTCTGCTTAATTCTTTCATGAGCATCTGCCTCCCAGACTTTGTCTAAGGACTAATGCTGTCTCCTCTCCAGCTACACAAGCAGTGGCAGCAGCACAATTTTGCTTTATTAAGGCTGTATCTCAGCATAACTCTGGCCTTAAAGACAGCATAAAGATAACATCTTCATGAAATGAGAGAAAAATGTAACTTTCTGGACTCTCCTTTTAATAACAAACACAAATGGAGAGCTGGCAGGACAGGTCTGCACAGTGATGGACTAAGACCAGGCTGCAACCTTTTTTTTTTTTGCTGTTACCAGTAGGTGTCCCTGTGGACACATATCCAGAAGTATCCCCCTTTCTTAACCACCTATTAATTTTTGACATGTCATTTGGCTGCTGAATATTCTATTCTCAACTGAAAAAGCAACTGCATAGTCCATTGTATTTTAAGTTGGTGAGAGGTCTAGTTTGAAGGACATGAAGCTAAACACTGTGAAAAAGAAATACTTTAGCTTCTCTGTCAGTAAAAAACTTCTGTTGCTGAGGGTGGCTCACAGAGCTACCATAGGTGTTGGAAAAGTATAAAATACAACTTGAAAGGCAGTATTAGAATATTCATCTATTAAAAAAACCTATTTAGTGTGGTGGCATTCCCTTGAATGTCTGGAGCACGCCCAGATGACTGAGTTTACCCTGCAAATGTTACTCCAGTGCAAGAGATCATGTCTTGGCATCAGTTAAAACCAGGGCTGCACAAGCTACAGCCACCAGACGATCGCATCCTGCAAAGCCAAATTTTTCTCTCAGTTATCATCTGGGCCTCATCAGCGCTGCCAGGCACCCTGCAGCTTCAACTGCCTTCCCCCAGGTTGCAGCCTGCAAGGTAGGTGAGACTTCCAGCCTCCTCCACAGCCCCACTTCCCAATCCCTGCGAGGGACTCGGGAGAGCAGAGCTGTGATGGGGGAGGCAGGCGGAAGCGAAACTAAACCTCCAACTTGGAAACCTCAGTGAGCTGAATGTCAAGGAGCTGGAAGAGGACTGACTACTTCGTCCTTGGCATACTGCAGAAAAATGGTGGGGCTTTCTGAACAAAATACAGCGCCCGCTCATTTTTATGCCAATACATTTTCTTCAATCTCCTTACTGCCTTCAGCTCTTTCCTCCCACAAAGGTTGGTGCACATGTGGATTTTTGGTCAGAATTCCCCCTTTTACATGCGACTACATCCTGTACTTTTCTCAGACTTCATCTTTTCCATAGACACAGTACAAGCCGTCTCAGTGAGAGTGACTAATAGCTAAAAACTGCATGGTGCTGGGTAATTTCCAAAGGCTCTGTAGAACTTGTTTTATAATGTTTGTGGTTTTCAAGAAGTAAACAATAAAAGGGGACAAACAACTGTTGTCTCTTGCCCCTGTTCATCTAGCTGAAAATACGTGTCACCCTGTTTTGCCAGAGCACAGGGAAGGGCACAGTTACAACTAGCAGTTACAACTAGTAGTTACAAAAAGCGTATTGCACGTGATGCAAGTGATGCTCTCACCGTTATGACAATATTTAAAATTTCATTTTAGCTTTTGTTCAGACCAGGGAAATAAGAGGCCTAAAATGGCGCAGTGCTTGCCTCGCATTTACCGCTGACATTCAGCACCTCGCAATCCTCCTCTCAAAATTTGCGTTCTGCTCCTTATTTAACAAGGAAGACAGGTTCTTCATTTTCAGCTGCTTCCTTTTCCCGAAAACATAGTATTAACTGCACATATCCATAGGTCTCTAGATACCTCCAGTAAAACAAGAAAAAGGCTAAATATTGACTCAAAGCTCAAAAAATAAAAATATGGAAAAGTAAATAAATAATTAAATTTAAATGGCATAAACAAAATATCCTTTTTTACAGGATAGACTGTATTCTAACTTTTTAGTCTGTAATCTCATGACCGAGGAGCAGAATCAAAGTTAGGGGGATCCTTCCAGCCTTCTGACTGAATACTTTCTCACTGGAAGTCTCTGAACATATCCCTGACTTCACCAGCTCACATGACATGGGCCTATTTCCACTCCTAATGCCCTGGTTCTAATGAGTAACCTTAAAACATAATCCAGGCTGACTGTTCCCTTCTCAGGAAACCGAATTGATTATTTTTGCAACTGAAATTACAGATTAAGAAGTAAAGGTTTCTTAAAATGCGGGCAAGTTAGATTATATGTAAAGATTTAGAGGGAGGGCTAACTGACATACAGATTGGGGGAGTTGTGCTGGGTTTGGGTTTTTTTAAAAAATATGGAGTAAAGTGCATTTTTAACAAAACCACTACTGGAATTCATCGAAAGAACAGAGGCAACATGAACACCCTTAAGGGAATAACAAACCAAAGAATGGAAATGTTTTTCAGCCTTATAATGAATTATGTTTCTAATAGTTTCACCACAAGAAAGCATTTTATTGAAATGCCTGCTTTGTGCCAGATCAGGACACACACAATATTATTTTAATGAGTTTTACAAGAGAACTAACATTGCCAAATGAGATACAGAATTAAAAAAAAAAAGGGCTTACTTGTTTTTCAAAAGCAGTTGGCACAAGCCGCCTCAGCTCTGATAAACTGTTATTTATACGATCACGGCGCCTTTTCTCTATAATCTATTCCCAAAAAAACAAAACACATTAAATTTATTTTTTTTTAAAAAGGGCAAAATCACAGCACACACGCAAATTGTCACACGGGAAAAGAAGTAAACGCAACATACCCCTCTTCTTTTCTTTCTGGCCATAATCTGAGATGTTGTTGTTGGGGAATTGGATCGAATGACAGAGCTATTGCTTTGCCTGTGAAACAATAAAAGTATGTCAGGTGTTGCACAACTTGACAATGCTCTTTGAAGACACCTGAGGTCACCATAGTAGGTTTGCATAGTCCCTCTCATGCCTTTTTCAGTGCTTAGAAGATGCGCTCTGCACTGCAGAGAATTTTTACAGCGAGTGATAATTCATTTTTTTATTGCCCCAGCATGTATTTTGAATTGACAGAATACTCTGTTGGAAACACAGTCCTTTTCTGAAGACAGTTCACTGCCCAGCTCAGCTGATTACATTTTCATTACATATAAAGCCCTGCCTATCAAATAGAGACTGATGAACTCAGTCCAAAACCACGTGAACCATCTCTACATGCTAACAGCTGTGGAAAATGTGTGTATGCAGTGCCACAACCTCTACCTGGCCCTCTAGGTTTTGACATTCCTGCCGAATGCTACATGAGTCAATAGATGCTCAAGCACAAAGCTGGTTGCCCAACCCGTGTCTATCATGTTGTCCCGCATCTGGAACAGACCTGAAAATGCACTTTTAAAACTCCACTACCCACAAAAAGGCTTCTACTTCACCATGAGCAAGCAAAAAATCCAGTAGCTTCTGATACTCATATAGCCACTAGTGAAGACAAGATGGTGCTTTAATGTATGTGCCTCTGAATTGGCAAGACCATCTCTGAAGCCCAGGAGCTGCCAGGCCGGCCCTGCTCGGGCAGACACCCCGGCCCAGCCCCGGCTCACACACGGGGTCTGCTGAAGTTATCAGGCAGGTACTGGGAATCCCTGCTTACTTTTCACAGCTCAGTTCCCACTGGCGCCGATCCCCTTGAGTTGTTCGGCCCGCTCAGGAGCTATCTGGGAAAAGATCTGGCAAATTAAGCGGAGCTAATGAACTGCAGCTTGGTGGCTCACAAGCTACTTCACTGCTGCGCGTACTTTAGAGCTTCGGGCAGCTCGACAACGGGGTAAATTCTTGGGGGGTTATCAACAAGGTGCTAGTTGTCACAAAGGGGGACAAAACTGCAGTCCGGTTGGTATTTGGGGGGACCGCCCCCCACCCCGACGGGGCGGCCGGTTTCCCCCTGGCTCTGCTCCATCCCGGGACGAATCCCGACCCTGCCGCCGCCCGCGGAGACAGCGGTCCGGGGGGG
>NW_009953496.1:3244810-3245195 GCF_000747805.2 Chaetura pelagica | reverse complement strand
CGCGGCCCAGCCGCTCCGCCCGCCCCGTCCGGCAGGGCTCCCACGGGCGCGCCGAGGGGCAGCGGGCGCTTGCAGGGACAGGAGCCAAGCACGGCGATAATCCCAGCTGGAAAGGACTTGGAGGAAGCTTAGCGGCTCGGTTACTGGCGGATCTGTAACAGACGGGTTTTCTTTTGCTTTTGTTTCGGATTTTTCCCCCGTCTGTTTGTGCTTTCTAATTCCAGGTCCTAACAAGATACATTCGGGGGTAGTATGCTCTCCGGTATATTCTCCGCAGAAATTTAATCTTTCACCTTGGGTGACTGTCCCTCTCTGCCCGCCCGCCCTCCGTCCCCTTTGTAACCTTCCTGGGGACATTTTTTCTCCCTCCCCTGCTGCCGGAACT
>NW_009953496.1:3242982-3244399 GCF_000747805.2 Chaetura pelagica | reverse complement strand
TTAGCGGCCGATGGTGCCAATGATTCAGTTTTCCACTCAGTTAAATCCTTCTGACGGTGCAGGTGGTTTGTTTCGTTTGTGGGTGTGCGTGCGAGGAAGGGCCGTGGCGAAAGAGAAACCGGCGCCAGCTCTTTTTCCGCTCATACCCCCACCTTCAATGCAATTATATTTGGTGGCACGTCGGGTGTTTGCTCTTTCATGTGGACGTTGCTGCTATGTAAAGGAACAGAGGGATTTCATGCCTCATTGCCCTACCGGGACATCCTTTTCATGCCCGTGTTTGCCGAGTTACTGAAAGCTCCGCGGCTGCTCAGACACAACAGCAGCGAACGCCCGCGGGAAAGGCAAAGGCAGTTCCCGGGAACTTGGGACGCATTCCCCACAATGGCTCCTTTGATGGGGTTTGAAAAAAAAACCCCAACAAAACAACAAAAAAAACCCACAACCCACCCCCCAAAAAAGCCCAAACAAACAAAAAACAACCAAGGAAAAAAAAACCAAACCAAAACAAAACAGGACCGGGATCTTTCGGGAAGAAGCTTCTGGCTCCCGACTTCAGTTTGAAGCACAAACTCTTTAGAAATCGAGGAGCAGACGCAGCAGTTTTACTGCGAGGCGTGAAGTCTTCTAGATTAAAAAAATAAAACGTGACACAGAACTTCCCTTCGTTGTCCACGCCGTAAGGACACGGGGGAGACCTGAGAAGGCCAGGCCCGCTCTACTCGGCCGCCCGGGACCCTCGGGCCCGTAGGGACCGGGAAACGATGCCCCGTCGCAGAAACCTCCTTTCGGGTGGGGAGAGATTCGGTAGGTCTGTGTTGGAGTCCGTTCAACCCGCCCGGGCTGCAGCTGCTCTAGATGCGCTTGCAAACGCTTCCGAAACGGGGCAACAGACTCGAATGTGGATTTTTTTTTTTAGTCCCCGCTAAAATATTTGAATCGCTGGGGAACACTGGTGCGTTTCCGAGCTGTCTCGGGGTTTTGCACAGAAATCTTTACTGTCACGCGTCGGTGCCGCTGGATTTGTAATTTCTGGAAATAGTTCCTGCTGCCTTACGATACTGTTGTTTTGTTGTTTTGTTTTTTTTTTCCCTGAGGCATAAGCCTCCCGTGCTTTTCTCCTACGGAAACCTGATCTACCCTATGTTTACCTCCCCGAGCTGAGCTTATGTCAGCGTTGTTTGTCGTGGATCCGGCTAATAAATCCTCCTGCAGCCTTGAAGTCCCTTCTCCGGGAAGCTCCTAGTGTTACTTTGCAGGCAGTTACTGGTTTCAGTTTGCCCAGATTTTTTTATTTATTTCTTTTTTTTAGGTCTACCTGCTCCTTGGGAGAGGCATTAGGGGCTCTCCCGCGACGCAGGTCGGCGGGCCGGCCCTCACTGGGTGCCCGGCCAGCATCCCCCCCAGCCCCGGGCCC
>NW_009953496.1:3225701-3242071 GCF_000747805.2 Chaetura pelagica | reverse complement strand
GGCTTTCCGAGAACTGGCTGGCGAAACGAGGAAAGCAGGACGTAGCTCCCTACAGCCATAGACCTGAATCTCTTAGAGAAGCGATAGTCGCCTGTCCCCCCCGCCCCGTCCCCGAAAATAAGCCTGCCATGTAAATCCCTGTGATTTCAGGATGGCCCCTTTTATGTAAACTGAGACACTGAGGATTAAATAGTTAGGAGTTTTAAAGAACATTTTAAAATGACCGTGGCCTCCTGAAGGAGCTCCAGTTTTACCCAGCAGCTCTTTCCGAGGGCACTCAATCTTTTGTCCCGAATTTATTTACTAGTCACAGGAGGCGCTCAAACTTTTTGTCATAGAGCTGTTTTTACATATATACACACTTTACCCTTTTCCTTTTAAACAAACGTTTCCTTCACCCAGTAAGCAGCCTTTTAGGAATATTTCTCTATGCTATAGTTCTCTATTCTGCATTGTATCTATATTGTTCTATTACTTTTAAGTTACTTTATTTGGGAAGGTCTAAGAAGGGTAGAGAAAGACAATCTGCATTCATAGACGATGAACAACGATACTGTATTTATTTATTTTTTTAATGAGCTCAGTATTAACTGCCACGAAAAGCTGAAAAAAAGAGAGAAAAGCTGTTCTTGATTTCCCCCGCCCTCCTCAGATGCAATTGTAACTAAAAGGTTAATGTAATTTCTAAAGTCATAGCAGAGTGGGATTGAGACGAAGCCAAAGGAAATAATACTCAAGAAAGGTGGCGAGACCTTTAAAACTGTGGCTTTGCCTCGACAGTGGCTGCACACGGGTGGAGGTGGATCCACGACATTCCATGGATTTTTATCGTGGAGGAGTATTTGAGTATTAGCTGGGCTGTGGCACTCTACCAGTGGGTCAAAGTGTGGGCTGATCCATGAATGGTTGCTGTGGTACTACAGATAGTACTTACTGGTACTACAGTAACGGAATAGATAGAATGGGCTGCCCTGAGGTGGATGTGATCACAGCAGTAGGTTACTGCAGCTTGCTTCAGTTTTGGGAAGTATAAACATTGTTCAGAGACTGGCTGTAAGAAACTAGAATTTCAAGCTGAATATGATTAAATATGTATATTTCACGCTGACGAGGCAAACATAACTCCACGTCTGCTGTGATGTGTCACACTACTTCCCTGCTTTTGGTGCCTACAGAGGTCAATGACTGCACTCTCCTGGGTCGAGTGTTTCCTCCTGGCTCCTGGTCAATAGGTGCTGCATGTTTGTCGGCTCCTCCCATTGAATGCATGAAATGCTCTCCCTGAGGGCTGTCACTACTTCAGAGGTGACAGGGAAAGACAGGAATACCTCTTCTGGCTTCCACAGAATGAAGGACCCAGAGCTGTGTCCTCTGGTGATAGCAAGGATGGTTCAGCAGCACCCCAAGAAAAGGCATCTGGAGAGGACAAATCCTGCAGTTGAAGAGCCTCATCCTTGACTCTCTGCACCTTGGCACACTTCCTATGCGAGCCCAGGCATTCACAACAACTAATTAAATTAACAAAAGGTATAAATTAAAAGTGCCTGTGAACTGTATTGAGTCTCAATTTGCATGCTCTTATTCACAACAGAACTGGCTGCAATTTGATTTAAATTAATTCACTTTCAGAATAAAATAACACTGAATAGAATAAAAGCAGCTTTAGTTTTGAATGGATGTCTACATTGAATTGTTTGTGGTTTAACTAATCCACTTTTAAAATTAACTCTATTAATTTTCCAGGGCATTTTCAGCTAGCCTAGCTTGCTTTGTCTTTCTATTTTAGTCCACCATCAGTAAAATGGAAATAGTAATTGCCTGCTAACATTTTAAAGTTGTTGTGTCGGAGGGTCTTGGTAACTGCAGCGTTCGGCCTGATACTCAGAGTACGTGTTCTGCAGAAGCCAAGCCTTGATTTTCTACACATGTACAAAATTCTTGTCTGGTAATATTTTATGAGGGCTGTATCCAGCTGTACATGACCACAGGATATAAGCAGCAGTGGAGAATCAGAGCCTCGTGGTGCATTTTAAACTTTCCCTGAACATCTCCTTGGCTTTGGCTCTGTGTTTTTTTCAAAGACTATGGGCCAATGTTTAAGAACTCTGACTTTAGTCATCTTAATGAATGGCTTCAATGGTGTTAATGGGAACTAGGGCACTTTCTTTATTAATGGAAATCAGGCCACTTAATTACCTCACAAAAGTATAGAGACCCTAGTCTCACAGTTTTCTTCACAGCACGAATGATGAACTTCCTTTTAGAGCTATCTCTGTTAAAATCCATAGAACTGTAGCAACGATGAAATTATCCTATTGTAACAGAAATAGAGTACTTGTAAAAATGGGCCCATAAGCATGGCCTTCTTGTTGAAGCTAATTTCTGTTTAAGTGAATTTTCACAGTGGTGAATCATGGTTTGACTAGCTCATATCACTAGTAACTGTGGCAAGGCACAGTTATAAACACATATATACACAACCTGTGTCAAAAATGGGGACCTTCTTGAATTTTTCTGTATCAAAACTTGGTGGGTTTTGAATGAAAGGTTTTACTTTTTTTTTTTTAGTTCCTTCTTCCTAATCAGCTTTCTTCAGCATTTTCCTTTCTGTCATGAATGTTTTAACTTCAAATTGGACTTATTTTGTGCCTTTTGGTTGCCAGAAACTGGAGAATTGTCATTATTTGAGTTTTGTTGTTGCTTGCTCTTCTAAAATGAAAACCAAAATGCTTTCCAGAGAGTTAGGAAGGAACCAATTTTCAGTGCTAAAGAAACAACAGTGCTGTTAGCGGTGTTTTCTTTATGAGAGAAAATAGTGTATCATCTTCAGGCTTCAAACCTAGCTTTTAGTAATAAAGCACATCAGCTAATGCTCGAAAAATACTCCTGTATATAGACTATGCATATAATCGAAATATGTAACCCCAGATATTCTGGCCTGATCCATGGCATTCTAGTGAACTTCCTCAGTAACAGTAGTCATGGTTTGCCTCTGGAAGTGACCATGGATCTGCCGTTCCTGCAAACTTAGGTAAGTAAGAGGACATGCTAGACATCCACTTGTCAGCAGAAGCTGTTAATTAATGAAAACATCACCTAAGTATCTGCAATAAAGTACATAGGGTCAAAATAAATACTCAGCTGGTAAGATTTGTACCCAAATGAACCTGGCAAAAGTCCAGTCAAGAGCCAGAGTCTCCTACCACAGAAGAGTTTGAATTAGAATCTTAAGGCAAAGGGGTAAAATGGTTTTCCCCAAATGGATAGTATTAAATACTGACATGAATGTGTGTCCATGAAGAGAATAGTTATTCTAAGTCACAGAAAGTTCCCTTTTGTCAACCACTCTCATTTCCTGAGGGAAAGAAATTGCCTCTCTCGGTTATGCTCAGTCTTGTGTCATATCACTGCCTGTGCTTAAACAAGTATTTTTGTGATTTTTTTAGTTAATGTTATATTTGAACCTGTTTGGCTTAAGCAGGAAAACCTTTATTGACTGAATATTGGTTTTATTTCAATAAAGAAATTGATGAGCTTTCTCTAAAAGCTGGGCCTAATTCTAATTTCCTTCTTACTTCTAAACCAAAAGCATACTGTCAAGATATTTTTGATTTACGGTGATGAACATTTTTTGTTTCCTCCAAACTAATTTATTACTTTGGTAATAACTTAGTTTAACACCTTTCTGATTAGTTTGATTCTGTTTATCTTTTTGTTGTTGTTTATACAGAATTAAAAAGAAATATGTCATGTTACAGGAAAAAGAGATAAGACTTTCTCTTCAAGAGGAAAGCTATGAAGCTCTGATGACACGTCAGACTAATTGCCAATGACTTTAAAAGTGTTCATGTTCTTTGTGGTGCAAGAACAGACTGAAGGCTTTCCAAAATACTAAATGCTTCATTTTGCTTGGTAAGTTGTTTTCTTGTGCTTTATTCAGTTGTTTGGGTTTTTTTGTTGGTTTGTTTTTTTCTTTTTAATGGCAGTTGTTAACATTTACAATTACTGTGAGAGCGTACTTTGCTGGTTCTGGGTGGCTGTTGGTGCTTACCTTTGCAAGAAGCAGAGGTTCAGTTTTCAGACCCATGCTGTTTCTGTTTTGGTCTCCATCACAGGACCTGAGGTGGCCGGCACCGCTTCCTTGGGCCTGTGACCCTTCTGGGGCTGCAGCAAAGGGACACTCCCACTGCTGAAACAGCATGAGATCCTTGGGAGTCTTTTTCCTGGTGTTAAGGATGAAACAGACACTTAATTCATGTTTCTTCCCTTCAGTCCCCACTTCAGTTGCTGTTGCATTGTTTTTCACCACTCAATGCTTTTTTAACTGAAGATTTATCTTCCTTTTTCTGAGCCAAATCTCTCATCTCTGAAACTTTCTCTTCTTTCAGGCCATCACTCCTGTTTTGAAAACTGCCCTCCCTGGCAGTCTGCAAGCTCTGCTCCTTAGCTTCTCTCTGCTTCTGATTGTGCCTTAATTTTCTACTGCTCTTTGTGGGGCATACTTAGGTCTTCACCTTCTCTCCTTTTCCCACCTCCATCTCTGGGAGCAGCCTGAGTCCGTCTTAGGGATGGAAGCACACAGAACTTGATATCTGGCAGTAACTTCTCCCCACTAACTCTGCCCAGGCTTTTATGTTGCATCCGTATCTGCTAGGCTCTCCCTCTTCCTGCATCCCTCTCCCACCTTTGGCATTCACACAGCCAGTGCTGAGCTTCTCTTCTTCCTTCCTGAAGCTCTTGTCTCCCCAGCTTCCTCAGACATAGCCAAGGGCATCAGTTCTTCCAGTCTTGGTGACAACGGCTCGTAATGCTGGTGCCTTCTCTGCCCTCTTGTTTGCTTAGACATGAAGGCTGTCTCCAAGTGCAGCTATCAGGTCTTCCTACAAATGCAAAGAATAATCTGATTTTTCTACAACATAGACTAAACTTTGTTCAGGCTTTTGCCTGGCACCCCAAATAAATCTTGTCTCTGCTTCTGGACTGCTAGAAAAGCTGTTCCATTTGTCCTTCTGGTTAATAGCTCCTGTCACTCCCTCTGGCCCCCTTATTCCTACTCTGCCTGAATTAGTCTGCTTTCACCATCTTGGCTCTTCCCCAACCCTCTCTCACCCCTGCCTTTTCTCTTACCATATCCTCTCCTTCCTTCTTCCACCAGTGTGGTAAAGCCATGCATATCTGGTCCATTCCTGTGCACATGAGGAGCCTCTGAAGCACTTTGTTGGATTTTCCAGACACAGTCGGGAATGGTGGTGGTTGCACAGGGCTCCTAAACATGAGAGCTGTGACATTCACCTGTGTCATTTGTTTATACTCCCCATTCTGATTTTCAAGGGTCAGCAAAGGCTCCCCGGAGCAGACTAGGTCCAGTATTTTCCAGAATCTATTACAGTAGCACTGCTAGTATATCTGCTGTATTGCTTCTATATTGTTTCTGGGCCTAAGCATAGGTGCTGTAAAACCCATGTGCTCCCATATGGCTACTAGGTATATCCATGTCCCTAAACAGCCAAAGTGTGCCCCTCAGTCTTGGAGCTCCTGCTGGCTTGGAACCCCACACTGAGGTACTTCGATGTACATTATTTTTTGTGTGAGGTGACACGTCAAAGCAGTGACACTTGGACTCCATCACCCATCCACCTCTGTGTGCAGTTTGGGTTTCCACAATCAGAGGGGATTTTTTCTTCCCTGATAGGGGAATTCCAAGCCAAAGCTGCAGCCCTCTGACTCTGTCAAGGAGGAGGAAGGTGAGAGGGATGAGGTCCAGAAACCTCCCTGCTGCTGCCCTTCCTCAGCTGCTGGTGGGGAAGGGTGTCCGAGGGGACATGTGGGGCTGGGGAAGGGGAAAGGGAGGTAGGTTATTTCCTCTGAGACGGCAGAGCCTGTGCTGAGGAAATGTGCTGGGCAAACCTTCCTGCTCTGAGAGGGAGTCTGACAGTGAGAGCAACAAAAGACCACCTTGCTGGTATTGATGAAGGAGAAGGGGTTGTCACCCAGAGCAAGTGCCTTGCTGGAGGCAGTTACCAAGTACCTGCTTATCTGAAATAGGTCAGTACCCATGTAATGGATTGTCACTGTATGTCCTGCTTCCAGAACCAGTTACCCTGCAGGGCTTGGGGGCTCTGGGCACATTTTAATCTAGGGTGAGTCTTTTCCCATGGTTTCAACAAGGCCAGAGCTCTTGTGCTTTCTGAGTCCACGGGCTTGCCTGAATAGTTCATCTGAAGTCTGTCATGTGTTGTTATTGAACCAGAATTTCATTTGTTCCATAAAACAAACATAAAATACCCTAAGTAACACGGATTTATATTTTTCAGGACCACTCTTTCAAGTACAATTTCTCCAGGAATCTTAACTTTCTGCTAATTAAAATTATCTCACATAAGACCACTGCTATAAAGAAATAAAGACAGCTAACAGACTGGATGCAGAGGAGATGCCAGCAATGTGTTACAGTCTAGAGAGAAGTGCCTGAGGGAATGAATTTATATGGGCCATTTATTTCTTCTGTATTGATCTTAAATGAGAAGTAAGCAGACTACTGGAGAGATGTTAAAAAGAGCATGTAGGATTTAAAATTTAGAGACGTACCAATACCAGTGAGGACATGGGCATGACAGAAAGCAACCTGGAGAGCTCAGGAGACACAGCCCAAGGCTTAGTGTGAATCCTGAGAAACAGGGGTGGCTTCCAGCAATGGAGGGGCACAGGGTGTTTCTAACAGAGCAAGTCTGTACAGTGGCCATCACAGCTCAGCTGTTCAAATGGCCACGCATCTGGGGAGCAGGTACCAGGGGAGTAAATCTTCACAGTAGTGCCAGTTGCTGTTGCATCATTGACAGAAACAGGCCATTTAGCCCTCTGAAAGCTCAGGCAGAAAGAGGATGGCAGGGGTTGTCTTCCCTTGTGTGTTTCATGCTGTTCTCACCTTCTCCTTCAAATCACAGTTTTTTCCTTCAGGACATACCTTGCACAGGGATCTGAGAAAAAAGAAAGGGAAATACCTACTCTGTGTAGAAAGAGATGAGAGATTCATTGCTAGGGACTGAGCTAGTGCAAAGTGCATGTGTCCACACACTTTTGTCCCCACACCTGCTCCTCACCCTCCCCTTCCCCATGAACATTTGCATTCACATCACCACCCTCCTCCTTTTTCACCTGTGCCTGCACAGATTCGGACTCTTTAGTAGGGGAGAATCTAAGCCCTTCAAAATCAATGACAGAACCTGTTGAGTTAATTTTCAGTGTAGCCAGTTTTGCAGTCTTGGATTGGCTGGACGATTGCTGATGTTTTCTGAGGTTTCATGGTGGCTGGCAAAGTGACTAGGGAAGTATTTCACAGAGTCATTTAAGGGAGAAAAGAAAACACCCTAGCAGAACACGTTCCAAAGATGACTCTAAACTTTAAAAATATGTTTTGGTATTTGCCTATATAACTTTACATCATATACAAAATGGTAATGGATAAGAAAACACACCACTGTTATCTATTTTCCTAACAACATTAAACATCTTGTCCAGTAAAGGCATATTGAAATATCTGCAAGAGATATTATAAATCTAGCAGCATAGAGAGTGATAAACACTTGTTCTGAAATAATGGTGTAACTAACTCATCTGCTGCTATTTCATACTTCAGAAGGTTTGTGTAGACCAGGCACTGCATTATCCAAAAACCTCTCATATTTTACTAATAGGAATTCTTAAATTGTCTTCTGTATTAGCACCACTGCGTAGCCTAGTTATTAATCACTGCAATAACCATTGATTAACTAAATGAATAATAATGGTTAAAAAAATCTCATCTTGTTAATATACAGTAAGTCAGTTTTGGGTGCAGTAACAATTAATGTTGAAATGTTTCCCTTGTACTTTTAACAGTTTGAGCACTCTTCCTAGCCTCTAAATATCCAGACTTAGTGGCTCCCACTTGAAAAATAGAATTGTTTAAATGGCAAAGCTGCAAAACTTTAGTTCAGAGGGTGAAAGTTTTGTGAAGTGTTCCAGTAATAATAAATGTAAATTTTACTATGACCACTTGGTGTCATCTAGTCAGAGCTAGTTGGTTAGCTTCTTGTTCTAGACTTGGTTTTAATGTTAAAAAAATCACATTTAATCTTGATTATCTGAGACTTGGAGGACCAATACTGAATCTTATTCTCTTTAAGTGAACTCAGGAACAGCTTTGTGGAACCACTGGAAGACTACCAGCTTTAACAACTGTATTCCCTTTTAGAAATGCTGCTTTGGGGGAAGATCTAGGCATGAGATTGAGAATTTTTGTCTGGATTGTAAAGTTCTTTTTTGCCGCCAGTGCTGCTGGAGAGCAGACGAAGTGAGTACATCATGTTTGCTGTACCTGAGATCAAGTGCAAGGGTCTTGTGTGCAGCAGACAGCACTATTAGGCAACATAAGTGGAGCCCCCAGGATCTCCCATGCAAATCTGATGTCAGCTTGGGTCAGCTCTTTCCTCACTGCAGCATGAGCCCCCTACCTCTTTGCCAGTCTGCTAGCAAGAAGAAAATGCTCAGCCCTTGAATGAGACAAACAACTCTGAGTCTCTGGGGGGAAGCACATTTTTCAAGAATTCCTTGTGAGGTGAAACGCTTGGAATATATTATTATTCTTTGTAATGAGCCTCCTCTGTTCTCCTCTTTAGTGGGGCGACCCTGCAGTGAGTTACACCCAGCAAATGGTAATTGCTTGGGACTTGGAACTGAGGCTTGGAAAATCTTTTTGTGTTTAAATCTGTACCTAATCAAATATCTACTCGCTCAGTGAGGAGCAAGGGAGGGGAATATTTCACATCAGCAGAAATGAAAGGCAATGTTTTGATTTGCTTCCTTTGCTGCCACTTAAATGCTGTTTACCAGGAGATGGGTTTAGAGAGAGGATGCTTTTGAAAGGGTTTTAATTGTTTCATATATCAGAGCTTGCTGTGTTTTAAATATTTATGGTGATTACCTTTGCTGCTGACAGACTAAGGAATTCAATTGTGTCTAGTGCTGCCTACCATAAAAAGTGGAATATAGAACTTGGAAAAAACAGAGCTAGAATCAAATGCAGTTAGTAAAATGCAACAAATGAGTAGCTGGTTACTTACTAAAAAGAAAACAGTCACACCTTGTCAGTACTGTGACAATCAAGTTATTCAAAGATCAGAGCATTGCAGATGGATGTTGACAAACTGGAGGGAATTCACATAAAATAACTCAAACTTCTGTTGGACTTTCAGGACTGGTTTATGGGAAAGATTAAAACAGCTAGATAAAGCCTGTCTGTCTAGGTACTTGCATAACAGTAATGAATGTGATATATTATGCTGTGTGGTGAAGGGCTTGGTGGAAGCTGGGGGATCCAGTAACCACTTATGAAGTCGTAGGCTGTAAGCACAAAGAAAGGAAAGAAGTGGGTAAGGATTGCTGAAGGAGCACAAGTGCTAAGATGAAAAGGAGGAAAGCTCATGCCAAACACTAGGAAATATTACCTCCTGTGAGAACTGTTAGGCTGTGGTCAGAAGTTAAACAAAACCCCTCAGCTGAGTCATTTAAACTGAATTGTAAAAAACACTCTAGAAAATATGCTGTATTGGCACAGGGCGAGCCTAGATCGGGAACAACCAGCCTACTCCCTGGCTTCCTTTTTCCCAAGGGTCCTTTACTGCTGGTATGGTAGATATTAATTGACTTAGCAAGAAGCAGAACAGGGATAGCTGGAGGCACGGAGGGAAAAGTCAGTACATGAGTCTTGTGCACCGTGGGAGCTCAGTTTGGCTGCTCTTACGCAGATGCAGTAGCCCCATGGACATGGCACGTCACGCTGATAGGCCGGAGCCAAACACGCCTTGTCCTGCAAAGAGCCATTGTATCAGCTCAGATCTAATCTTCCCTGTATCGCTGATCAAAGGGCTCTGTGCCAAGAGGCAGAAGACAGAATGTTAGGAGACATAATGGGGTGAACTGAGGGATCCACAAAAGCTACTTCTACTGCATCCCTGTTCATGGCAGGTTGTGCCTGTGGAAGGGAAGCAAGAGGCAGGAGGCTTCCGAAGACATGTCGCCTTTGTGCCCTGATGTGCTTTCACCTCTCTCTCCCACCACCCCAGGTTTCCCACGTTCTTGGTTAAGAAGAAAAGCAGTTGAACCTGTCACTCTGAACGTTTTATGTTTCCTTCCTTTTGTGGTATTGATAAGGCAGGAGTTACAGGGATTTGGGGGAAAGCTTTATGGTAGTTGGAAATAGTCTGGAGAAAAATAATTGCTCTCTTGGGAGCCTCAGAAGAAAGTTGTAAAGTGAAAAAATTTGTTCTCAGCTGCATGGAAAATGCTGGGTCCACTTACTTATCCTGCTGAGGTCACCACAAAGGCTTGGTGGTGCCCAGCTGCACCCATCACGCACATCCAGCTACCCTTACTTGCCCCACTAGGAGACTTCTCCCCATGGGTTTACCTTTTCATGGCCAGCACCATGTTCACCTGCCCAAAATTGATTTAAAACATCGTATTCGTAATATATACTGTCTTAATTGTGAGAGAATATTTGTGATTTTATAAAGACTCAATTCTCCATTCGTATTTGTCAGAGAGTGTGCTGTGAAGGTGAGAAGCAGGTGTGCTCATTTCCCTAGAGCACCATCATAGTAAAATTACCCCAGAGACACAAGAATGAAGCACCTCATGGACTTTAATGTGTTTTATAGTCACAGTACTCTTTCAAGCTGCAGAAATGTTTTGTCTGGTGAAAAATACTCATATTTTGCAGATGGGCATGGGATGGGCTAAGGAATAGATTCACAGTGGGACACTGAAGTTCTGACTCTCTGCATTGACTGGCAAAACCCCATGCCTTTGAATTGAGCTCCCAAGGACATGTAGGCATGTCATGGAGGGTGTGAAGTACCTCTGAACAACAGTGACACTCTGGGATATGTAGTGGCATGTGTAGTAGATGTAAATGACATTTAGATGTTGCTTAGCAGGCTACTAGGACACAGTAGGGGTATGTCCAAGCTCCAGGCCTTTCTGTATTGCTGGTACTCTGTAGGGCTGCTGTGGGACACAGCCTGAAGTTCTCCCCTGGAAACAGACTCTGGAGCATCCCATGCTCGAGGTTCTCAGCTAAAAAGCCAGCCTGGTCTGAGGTGAGAGATGGAGGGACTGGACTTGCCCTGGAAAGAGAAGAGGCAGAAGAAAAGGGCAAATCTGAGACAGAGAGGTGGGGGAGAGCCCAGCCTGCTGCTCCTGCTGATGAGTGCGTGTCTGGTGACAGAAGGAAGGAAGATCCCACCAGCAACAGCAAGTCATGCAAGGTCAGGCAGCAAACCCAGTTTCTCAGGCCTTTGACACCAGCAGAGCAGATCACAGGGCTACTATCTTCAGCAGGCTGTGGCCCTCCTCAGCTGCCTATGCCCAGACCCAGCTCTGTGCTAAAGCCAGCCCTTTGTAAAAGAGCCGGGTTTATCTCTTTCTTTCAAAATCTACTTAGAGATGCAGTGTTTGTTCCTTCCATGCCTCAAAATTGATGGATGTGGGAGAGCATTTTCCCTTCTGCTGGAGTCATGGCCTGTTGGGATGACCATTAAAAAAATGAATGAGTGGACTTGCTCTTTGCATGGATAGTACTCTGAAGAAGACCTGCTGACAGACTGGTGGGGAAGAGGGAAGTTTCATGGATTAGTGAAATATGGCCTTGTGCCCAACCAGATCAACCATCCTTTCCTAAGTATTTAGAGAGTAATACTCATATATCCTCATGTATCCTAATTACAGTACTTAATTATTCACAAGTATTTAGATTTGGGGGTATTTTGAGCTAGGGATCTCTTTTCTTATGATGTAGTGCAGCAGGGGAGTCCAGGCTCAGCTGGAGACCTTTTGCTCACAGGAGTGTGCGATTTGTAAGGTGGCAGGAGGTTCTTCAGTAGATGTCCTCTGCCAGAGCCTTTGATCACCATACCCATCTGTCTTAAATTCTTGCTGAACTGCAAAGGGCCATTCCTTCTCTGTCTGTCAGATTTACAGGCTGGGTAGAAAAAGGTGGACTTGGCAACTTTCAAACTTTAGCTGGATCTCTGTTCTGCTTATATGATAGTCTATTTTTAGCAGAATATGATAGGTATCCTTTTCTGGGAGAGAAGTGCAGTCAAAATACCAGTGAATAAATACAAATTTTTTGTTTTCAACACTCACCTCCTGGACTACTGCTGTCAAGCGACTGCAAAATTCAAAGAAATTATTTTGGCGGTTCCAAAAATCTGTCTTAGAGATCTTTTTTTTCTTTTATTTGTCAATGTGTGACTAAGCACAAGTATTACAGGAAACATGGAAATGTTT
This sequence comes from Chaetura pelagica, assembly GCF_000747805.2. NCBI lineage: Eukaryota > Metazoa > Chordata > Aves > Apodiformes > Apodidae > Chaetura > Chaetura pelagica. The sequence goes on along the minus strand of NW_009953496.1, from coordinate 3,229,741 downwards.
GGGCTTTAGAGAATGGCTGTGGAAAAAGACCTCCTACTGATTAACAACTGCTGTTTAATAACATAATTTTTGGATGTCCAAATTGCTGATTGTTCCAGTGGGGGTTATGTTCTGACCAGAAGGGATCCCACCAGTCCCATGTCATCAGCCTGGGCACACTGAGAAGAGCCTTTTCTGCAACCATTTCCTGCTTCAAAACAATGGGGAATGAGAAATGCCCCTCTTTGTTCCCTGTGGTGTGGGGGTCTGTTTAGCACAATCTCCAGGGTGGTGTCAAAACCAGGGGAGAAGGAGCTAGGAGAGGGGCTGGGGTGTGAGGGGGCATCCTTGTTTCAGAGATGCAACCCACTGGTTGATTTGGAAGGCCCAGCTCGTATCAGGGAATCATAGAATGGCTAGGGTTGGAAGGGACCTGCAAGATGATCTAGATCCAAACCTCCTGCATGGGCCGGGACACCTTCCAGTAGATCAGGTTGCTCAAAGCCCCATCCAGCCTGGCCTTGAACACTTTCAAGGTGGGTGCATCCACAACCTTCCTGGGAAACCTGGTCCAATGTCTTACCACCATCACAGTGAAGAATTTCCTCCTAATGTCTTACCTAAATCTCCTCTCTCTCAGTTTTAATCCATTATCCCTTGTCCTCTCACTACAAGCCCTTGTAAAAAGTCACTCCCCAGCTTTCCTGTAGGCCCCTTTACAATACCGAAAAGTTGCTAGGAGGTCTCCCAGGAGCCTTCCCTTCTCCAGGCTGAACAAACCCAACTCTGAAAAAAGAGATGTCTCATGCTTGTTGAAACATTGAGGGTCAGCATGGGTGTACTGGGAGCTAGCTAGAAGGAGAGCAGGGTGAGCCAGGGGCATATGTGAAGCTGACCAGGAGCTTTTCTAGTCTGAAGCTCTCCCTCCATGGCAGGGTGCCGGCCCAGAGCTTCTCTCCAGCCTCCCTCCACAGGATTGGCACTCAGGCTTCCAATGCACAGCAAAGCCCTGGGTGGCACTTGTGGTGTTTTGTTATAATTGTGCCAATTCAGATGCTCACATGCACAAGCTTTTCTCTCTGCTATGTTTTTAACCTTTTTCTGTTGTGCTGGGAGGCTTGGCTCTAGTTGGGCTGTATTGTAAGGCACTGGCAGAGTGCTGCTGGATGGTCTTTCACAGGTCATGTGTGCAGCCCTACAGCCAAACTCTTCACCTTGAACCCGGCCACATTCATGGCAGTTCTAACACACTCCCAGTAACACATGTTCCCTCTGCAAGTTTCTTGCTGGGCACAATACACAGCTTCAGCTCCATGCACTTATGAATTCTTAGTCTCAATGTAGCTGAAGGCAGCAAATTGATGGGCCTGCCCATTATTATTTTATTTTTTTTTTAGGCAGCCAGCAGATGCCAGGGAGGGTTGCTTATTGTCATTAATCATTACCTTGTTGATAGTTCTGGGCAGGCTGCTTTAATTGACCAGAACTGAATTCAGTAATCATATAATGGAAAATATACATCACATTTCTTTCAGTAGCACATCTGAATTACAGTAATATGAGTTCATGGCAAAACACTCAGTGACTACATCAGAAGCAGGAGCAGAGCCATTGTCTGCTAGCACAGATGTAGCTGAGCTGTGCCCCACAGTCTGCTGTGTTTAGGCAGGACAGTGAGGCTGTGTCCAAAAAGTCATAAAATTATCCTCCAGGATCCTGCAGCCCAAACCCTATTCAGACAAATAAAGAGAAGTTCGTGCAAGGCGGTTGTAGAACTGTGTTTTCCATTGTTTTCTTCTAGTAGATCCCTTCAATAGGGGGGATGGCCACAGTCCCTTCAAACAGCAGAATTGCTCTAATAAGAATACATAAAAGAGACCATAGAGAAAGCAAATAATTACAGAAACATCTTCTTTTACCCAATTATCTACAGAAGATGATAGTTAAAAAAAACAGCTGAAAAAGTAAAGCAGCAAGAACAAACATGAGATTTAGTTTGATCACTTTATGCCTGGGAAAAGGGACAAGAACTTAATAATAAAACCAATATTTGTATATTGACTATAGTGTTAATGAGTTCAATTTTTGTTAAATAGCATCAAAATGTTAGATGCTACATTGAAAATAAATGAGGATGAATAGCTGGCCAAAATAGTCAAGTTATTCTCTTTTTTTCCATGATGAATGCACAGTCTATGACCTTTATTCAACAGAATGGTGCAGAGATGACGCTTGGGACTATGTTAAGTTGCCGTGAACAGTAAACCCAGGGGGAACAGATGTAATTAGTTTTTTTGAACTTGACTCTGGGTATATTCCTGTGGATCTTTTCTAAGCCCTTTCCCTGCAGCATGCAGCCTAACAGCTAAATATTAACTGAAATTCAATTAAAATGTGGATTAAGATGCTGATTTGCAGAAATTAGTAGCTGGAGGATGAGGAGACCCTTTATCCCCTGGACTCCATTAGTGTGCACAGATTATACCTGCTAAAACTAGTAAATAGATGCATTGGTCGTCATTACACTGGCTCACTGGCATTAAATCTCCAAAATGGCCAAAATGTCACTTTTGGAATGGCACCTTATAAACTAATAGGATTGTGTACAGTATGCCATAAACCTGCTTCAAACTTCTGTTCTAAAAGTAAGATCTTATTGTGCATGGGAAAAATAAAATATAACATGTTTCACAGTGAGAGTTTCTTTGATTGTTTCAGACATTGATGTAATTTATTATTATAGGTTTGTAAAGCAACACTGAATAATTTCTAGGTAATATCCACCCCCTTAGACTTTGCTTTTTCTGAGAAAGGAGTTAGAATACATTGAAAAGCAGAGGAATACACATGCAGTGAGGTGTACAATGTACATGTATGCATGTAATGAAAAGGTAAGTAGCCTTTAATTAGGTAATTGCTTCCTGTCTTTCTGTTATTTAAATAATCAGGGAAGAAGTGCAAGGGTTTCAAATGGGAAATTGATGAGGACATGAGTGAACTGGAACAGAATACTCTGCCAGTACCAGTCTTGAGGTTTTCAAAGGCCTACAGAGCTGAGGTAGAGAACAGAATTAATTTATGTTAATTCATATTGCAGTGGTTTAGCATTAAATTCTTGAAATATATCTTAGTAGGAAAAAACAGCTTCTTCATAGTGATCAAGAAACATCTAGAGATAAATTGATGTTAGTAACTGCCTTGCCTTCAGGAGGAGAGCCACTTTTGGGGTTCTCATTTTTCTTCATCTTTCTTTTAAGCCATTATAATAATGTATAATACTACAAAGTAGACAATGCCCAGAGTGTAAACTTTTTGTTTCAGTTCTTCAGTAACATAAATATTGCAGCCTCTAAGACAAAACAATTTTTGGAAGCTACAAACTTAAATTGATTGCTGCCTCTTATTCAGCCATGTAGTACTTCAGATTTTCAATCTATGCAAATTTCAATGGGGAGTTTCAGCTTTCAAACATTATTAGTAGCTGGAGAGAAACTGTAATGACACTGAATTATTCTCTAAGTTGATTTGAATGGGATCTTGTTAGAAAAACTGGCTGTGTGTAGATTTAGGCACATCCTTCAGTGATTTTTTTTGTCTCAGGACCTCTCAGCCCAGGTTGAATGTGCTGGGGCATCATGTGATTTCCTTGCTGGAAACCTTGAATAATGAAATCAGGAACACAGTAAAGTTGGACTCCACCTTTCCATGTCTTTATCCTTAACTCTCATCTCTGCTTTAATGCACTGGTGAGAAAATTCACCTGCTGCCTTCCCTGCATTCAGCTGCTCCTAGGAAGTGTCTATCAGGTCAGTAAGTTATGTCTCAAGAGAACAAATTAAAATAATGATGCCATCAAGACTGAATCTCATCTGTTGTACTTCCAGAAAGGGTTGAGTTACATGAATGATGTTTTTGTGTTCGAGTTTTCCCTTCCAGAGTTTCAGGGACAACATATGAAGTACTTCCTGGGAATGAAAGACTCACCTAACTGGCTAGGCTTCCAGGTTTCCACTGTTAGTGCTCAATAAATGTGCAGACTGGTTAAAACTCACCTCTTTCCC
>NW_009953496.1:3222629-3225584 GCF_000747805.2 Chaetura pelagica | reverse complement strand
ATGCTTGACTTCAGTTATTTTTCTGAGTGCCAAAACTTTGCTACAAAAAAAAAAAGAAGACCCAAAAGAATGTCATGCTACTTGATGGAGAAGAAATCTCTTTCTCCCCTGGCATTAAACTCTTGAAGGTGAACAAAGAGGGAGACATGTCTAGAAATGCACAAAGAAGCTGGCTAATTAAGAGAGCTCCCACTGCCCCCCTTCATGAAAGCTGCTATGCTTTTGAAACCCTGGAGATGGTTTCACTGTGAATTTGTGAGGTTAGGAATACAGCTGGGATGCTGAGACTGTGGGCTGGGCGGTATGTATAGAATGTGTTTGATCAGTTTCCCTGGTTGTATTAGAAAGAGATGGCATAAAACAAATGGGATGGAAATAGGCAGAAGGGATGAGCAGATCCCTCTGGGATAAGTCTGAATCGATTTAGATTGTGGGAAAAATATATATATATATTTTGTATTGAATGTATTTTTTCCTGGAGATTTCAGTGAGAAGATTTTTTTCTCTCCTGATCTTTATCAAGGTCACCGAAAACATTTTTTGAGCCTTCAGAAACATGAAGCTCAAACCTTACAGTTCATTCTTCCAGATGTTAGCATGGTATACTGCAGCCCAGTATTGATACACAAATACCATGTCAGTCTTACCTCATCCATAGTATTCTGCATTATTACTACTATTTCCTACTTGGTCTTTACTGTATTTTGGTATTTGACCCAGAAAAAATACTTGTCTTTCCTGAAACATGTCCACTGAGTAGATACTTGAGCACTGCAATCTCTGGGCTAAATATATGCAATTGCAGCACATTGGACAAACAGAACCTGGGTGATGCAGGACATGATGCCTGTTTGAAATTAATAATGAACCTTCACCACACCCCATTAAATCCACCAACATTAAGGTTGCCCCGGAGATGACAACACATAGGTAGGGAGATTCACAAGTCACTTAGCCTTTTCTGTCATATTCACAGGCAAAAGCTCCTTCACTCCTGTTTCTGTAAAAGTAGTAGGAACCAGTCCTTTACACTGTTTTGAAATTAGTCAGAATCCTTTTGTCTACTCTTCCCTTTTAAGCCCCTGATCATCTGATTCCTGTACCACTGAGGAGGGAGTTGCTCACTTGACAGGACCATGGATAAACTTGGCAGAAAGTAAAAAGCATTAATAATAACAGATGTTGTAATGTTTTGCTATGTTTACAAGACCCCTGTGTGCTCCATGTATCATTTGAAATTATATTGAAAGGATTGATTCTCATTTAATTAATATAAGATAAAACATTCACAGAACAGCTCAAGGCTTTCTAAAGATGCAAATAAACAACTCAGAGTCTCTGAGAAGTTCCATGTTTGGACCTGACAGCACTCTTTAAAAACTGGTACTGAAATGAGAAACGGGTTTTATTTCAGTTTTCTTTCTCTTCTGTTGTAAAGATTAGAGTTGTGCTGAGACTGTATGGCAAAAGCAATACCAATTAAGGACATGTAAAGTATCAGAATTAAAGGGAAAACAACTTTAAAGCTTGTTTGAAAACTTTATGCAATTGTTCATGACTGCCTAACCTGTTCTTTCAAAGTCTCTTCCCTTTGGCTGTTATTCAGTAAGCAGCTCAAGCCTATGGCTTGTTTTAAGCAGGCAGCAGATTAAAATCCTTGTTCAAATGGGTTAGGCACAGTTATGTGTTAGTTCAGTTCAAAATTATAAATATTTTTTCATATCAGTACTATGTGAAACTTAATCTTTAACCTCATGAACTCTTTGTGACATGAGCAAAAGACTTGGAGTCTTGCATAAGCCTCTTGAAGAGAAGTTCCACATGCACATGGTGAATGAAGGGTGCCTTTATTCAGAAGGAGCTATGGATCTGTGGATTTGTAATGATTCACAGGGCAATTTGTGGAGATCTTGGAAACCTGAGTTTCCTGGGGCAGTAGAACATATTTGATGGAAGAAATAGAGAAACTTTGTTTTTTCTGCCAACCAAGGGGCATCACATTCTCCTTGATGGTGTGAAGAAAGGGACTAGCATTGAAGCTCTGAGTGCAAGATTCTTCTTGCTGTCCCACATGATGGCTTGTAGTACAGGAGTGATGAAGCACTGGGACAAGTTACAGCCACAACAAGCAAAAATTGGTTGAATTTTCAATTTCATGAAGTAAATCAACAGTACCAGGGAAGGTCATGGAGCAGATCATATTGAATGTTATTAGAAGACATCTAGAGGACCACCAGGGGATCAGACCCAGTCAGCATGGATTTATGAAAGGCAGGTCCTGCCTGATAAACCTGATCTCCTTTTATCACCTGATGACCTGACTATTGGACTAGGGAAATGCTGTGGATATTGTCTATCTGGACCTCCAAAAAGCATTTGACACAGTTCCCCATAGAACTCTCATAAAAAAGCTGGCTGCTCATGGCCTGGATGAGCACACGATCTGTTGGATCAAACACTGGCTGGACAGTCAGGCCCAAAGAGGGGTGGTCAATGGACTCAAATCCTGCTGGGGCCAGTCACAAGTGGTGTTCCTCAGGCCTCAGTGTTGGGACCATTTCTGTTTAACATCTTTATTGATGATCTTGGTAAGGACATAGAGTGTATTATCAGTAAGTTTGCAGATGGCACCAAGCTGGGTGGGAGTGTTGATCTGTGTGAGGACAGGGAGGCTCTGCAGAGAAACTTGGATAGATTAGATCATTGGGCTAATGTTAATGATCTGGGTTTCAACAAGGCCAAGTGCTGGGTCCTGCTCTTTGGCCACAACACCCCCAGGCAATGCTACAGGCCTGGGGAAGTGTGGCTGGAAAGTGGCAGAAAAGGACAAGCAGCTGAATATTGACAAGCAGCTGAATATGAGCCAGCAGTGTGCCCAGGTGGCCAAGAAAGCCAATGGCATCCTGGCCTGTATTAGAAATAGTGTGACCAGCAGAAGTAGAGAGGTGATTGTCC